>NW_008586353.1:20424-119917 GCF_000691845.1 Merops nubicus | reverse complement strand
TTTTTTTTTTTTTTTTCTATTACTCTTATTTCAGTTCCACTTCAGTCTAGTTTTGTTTGTTTTCTGGTTTTATTTTCTTCTTTTCCTCCCAGGACATGGACTCTGTGCGGCACTCCTGAGTACCTCGCACCAGAAGTTATACAAAGCAAAGGCCATGGAAGAGCTGTGGATTGGTGGGCCCTAGGGATTCTTATATTTGAGATGTTGTCAGGGTAAGTGATAATGATTACTTTATCATAGCAATGTTAGGTAATACAGTAATGCAGGATTCTTACCTAGCTTTGTTGACAATATTTCGAATAGCAAATTTGGACCAAATTTCTTATTGATATATAAGTTTCATTTCTGCCTGTGAAGAAGGGAATTGAGAAGAAAAGAACATATATTACTGTTATTACGGATTTTTTTTTTCTAGGTCTTCTGAATGTGTTTATTTGTTGGTTGGGGTTTTTTTGTTTGCTAAGACTTCTTAACAGCTGTGCTTTTACTTATCTGTTTTGAAAATTCAGGTTTTGTTGAAATTTAGAGTAGTAGTTTTATGTAGTTTTATACATAAAATCCTTTATATTTAAAGGGTGAGGAAGAGGATTACCACTTTTCTTTGAAAATTCTACAGTTAATTTCTGGCATACTGAAATAATACTTGCACTGAGAGCTTCAGTCTGTAAAAGTGCATAGTGGCAAGTAGAGGGTCATATAGTAGTACAGTTTGTATTACTACAGAGCACTGGTTTTCTTTAAATCGAAGAAAAAAGAACAGGGGAAAAAGCTTAACATGTATTTGGAAATCAGTTTGTACAAACACTACTTTTGATGTTATGGAATTTGCTTGATAAGCAATGTTTCCAAACGATACAAATTCAGACTGAAGAGAGACTTTCTGGCATTAATATAATTAACTGTTTCTGTCTTTAAGTATTAGGTAGATAAAAGTAGTTGTCTTAATTTGCTCCAATTTCAAAAAAAGAAATAACTGGTTTAGGGAGAAAGTGAAATTCTACTTGTCTACTGAAGAAGGCAGCCACATGTTTTTCCTTGCTTTTTGTCTTGGCTGTATCTTTTGAAGAAACTTGGAAAAAAAAAAAAAGGGAATTTTGAAATAAATTGATTTTTGCCATGGCTGGTACAATAGAGCAAATGCAGGTGAAAGCCTTCCTTTCACAGCTTTGTAAGAAACATAGCATATTTCTTCGGTTTTTGGTTTCACAGGAATTCTTTTCGGTACCAGGCCCAGTGTGTTCTGTGCCTTCTCCCTGACTGTGCCTCAGGTTGCCTGTGTGGCCTTTCTTGCTGGATCTGCAGCCCCATAGAGTGGTTGAAACAATAACATCCTTGCATGGATTTATTCTTCCTTTTCGCTATATAGCACTGTCAGTTCAGGGTGGCTTTCACTCTTCTGGTGTTTGGACAAGCTTGTCAGATTGCCTGAGCAGACAGTTCTGCTAATGAACGATCACTTCAGAGCTCAAATCCCCCGTGTGTGTTTGCTGTGAAGAAGTTCACTCAGTAGCATTAAAACTTTATCCCAGGACAGCATTGCTGCCCACTGCTTGCTTTATTGTCCTGAAGGCTTGCCTATGCATTCACTTTGCATCTCAGGGCAATTTCTGGACAGAACAAGCATTAAAATGTGCTAATACTTCCCTACTGACCCAGACAGGCTTGGCTGACAGGTCTAATAAAAAGTTGTTACTTAGGTGTGCTGGTCTGCACAGAGGCCAGGCTTCACCTTGCCTCCATCAGTCCCTGTAAGGGCAAGCAGCCCATGTTGGGCAGGGGAGTCTTTCTCAGAGAGGTGGAAGGAACAAGAGATTCCCAGCAGCCTTGTTGCCACTAAATCTAGTGCCAGACAGCATGAGGAGTGGAGAAGTGTCTAGTGCTGTAACATGACTGCAATTTACCAGCTGTAGTCCAGTGATTTACCTTCCTGCCACAAGTTCCAGTGGGACCACTCTGTTTGGTCTGTGTGGTCTCACTGTAATAGGATATCGTGCCTCTTTCCTTTCTATGTCTTACAGAGATGTTGATAGGATTCTCTCTACTAGAGCAGTAACAGAAACATCATTTCCCAAGTTAACATACTGAGTGCAGATGATAGTGAAGCCAGATCTCGAGATGTCAGGGAGCTGAAGTGAGACTGCTAGATGTTCTGCTGGAGTATGGCCTGGAGGTAGCCTTCACAACAAAGGGAGCAGCTGCAGTCACTTCTGGGCAGGGTCTTCTCTGTCCTGACACAGTCCCACTCAAGTGATCAGATCTGGATTCACCCAAGCTTAGTATAAACACTGGCTATAGAGACTCTTAACCAATGGAGATAAATTAAACATTTCTAAAAGGCGACTGAGATCTTACATAGGCTGATTGACAGAGCAGCTGTCTGCTGCAAGTGATTGTGTAATGTTTTTTACTACAGTATGTGTGTAAACATGCTGTTCCTAATGATTGTATTCTTGTGTTTATTTCTTTAGTCTTCAGGTGGAATTTGGAAGAGGGACTCCACCTACATTTGTTTGGGTTTTTTTACTTTGGAAGTTTTGTTTTCTTTGGCGGGTTGTGTAGGTTGATACTTCTTGCTTAGGACTTCTAAGTTTCTGGGCTTTGAGGGGGAGCAGGGATTGTGGGTTGTGTATTTTCTTTAGTAGGGCAGGCTGTCAGATAGGACGTATGCTTTTAGCTTTTTATCAGCTTTTTGCTATTGTTGGCAGTAGTCTTTTAAAACACTTTTTCTCATTGACCCAAAATGTGGTTTGATATTTACTCTCAAAGCTTTTAATGCAAAACCAATCCTAGGTAACTTTACCCCTTGAAACTCAAAGAACATTTAAGAAATATGAAAATTATTTGAAGGTGAACAAAACCTGACTTTAAGACTAACTTATTGTCTGCAGGTAAATTATCTAAGACATTTGGTAGCTATTTCCTGGAGTTGCTCTTTCTGAATCCCAAAAGCAATTGAAAAGTATTGGTAGATATGTACATAAGGAAATGGTCTTTCTAAAAACAAACAAAACCACACTTTCCTGTTCTGCAGTGTCTTATTTCTCTAACTTACTCTCTGGAGACCCATGGAATTCTAGTTCTGCACATGCTAGACTTAAGGCAAGGTCCCATTTAGTTTTAAGCTAGTAAAATATAGGAAGGGGAAAGAACAGGAAGAACCAGGAGTGAGAAGAAATCTTTACAGAACAGATTAGTAATACTGAGTTCATAGAGTTAATCTAAACAAGCTGAACAAACTAGCAGTCAAAAGAGTTGAAACATCTCTTTGGTGTAAATGTGTTGTGTTACTGTCTACCGTAGAGGAAAATATATTTGTTATTTCAGGTTAGGTATGTTAGAGCATAGTTGTACTGTCATCAGATGTTTGGCTAACTGAATTTTCATTCACTGAGGGATTTTTGGTTGTTTTTTTTTTTTTTTTTCTGCTTTTAGTGGTCAGATATGATGTCTGTCATTTTAGGTAGCTAATAATTCCTGTCTACAGTTTCATATTCTGGGACCTAGGTGCTTTCCCTGATGTTCTACAACTTCTCTTCCTCTGTGCTATAACTGTTACCTTTGAGACCAATGTCAGTGCCATTGAAAGTCTCACTTAGCAAAAGCTAGTTTGCAGCTGTTGTCCCATGTACAGAGACATTTTATTTTAGCTTATTTTCAGCTGGTGGAAAAAAGGCAGTTGTTTGTATTTTTGTTATGTTGTGAAGACAGTCTAAAACTACAGAGGGTGTTTGTTGATTTATTGGGTAGCTTCCAGCACAACACTTGGTTTGTTTTGTCTAAAAATCTGTGCTGTGTTGAAGATGAACATTTACAAGTAGTATCAAAGTCATTTGGTTTGTCAGTAAGAAAACTATGTAATCTTTAAAATGTATTCTCACTTTGCATACAGTTAAAATGCACTTTAAGCAGTATTGCCATTAAATTACTATATAGCCAAGTGTGATTCTAGACATAATTATTTTGGGTTTTCAAAGTGGGAAAGCAAAGAGCAATTTAGACATGTAAATAGGTATCAACTTTTACATACTTCTTGTTCTTTTTGATTTCACATCTCAGTAGTGTACAGAATGTTTGGAGATGGAGGAAAAGAACCCTGCATTTTGTATCAGTCCACTTACTTCATCTGGCACCTTTGTAGCACATGCTTACAAAGCCTCATTCTAGTTGCTGTATGCAGTTACAGATGCTAATACATAGCAACAAATACCAAATTGGAAATTGAGTGTAGTGTTTCTCAACTTGCTTTTCAGACTGTAAATGATGTAATGTTGCCTGACTAAAAAAATAAAAATTTATATGAAAGTCTCTCTGGTTTTGGAAAATTTGATGCACGTTAAATATCTATCATGTTTTCCTTATTCTTCAGTGTCAAGGCAGGGATTTTTGAAAACACAAATATTTTATCCTGTGATTCTTATTTTTCCCATTTCCTTTATGACAGAGACTATTAAGTTTTTCCATATTGGAATTACTCTGACTTTCTGAACACCACCAACAAATGTTCTTCAGTCTTAACCCCAGATAGCTTTGTCATATTTCTGTGCCTTGATGTATTATTATTACCCTATGCATACAAACAGCTTAAGTATTCTGATGAAATTTGGGGTTGGCTGTGGCTGAGTTTTACGAAAAGGAGATTCCAAAGGAAATGTAATCCACTTGACCATTGTATGAATAACAAAGAATTTAGCACATTTGAAAACACATAATTGAAGTAATGTATAGTACTTGTTGAGAAACAAACTAGTTTGAGTAGCATAAAATTAAAGAAAGAATGTGGTCAAAACAACAATTCTTCATTTCATTGTGCTTCCAGTGATTTGCGAAGCTACCAGCACTGTACTTGTGTGTGCGTGCGCGCAGCTAAGTTCTCTTGGGAAGTAATTATAAAACATTAGGGAGATGTGAACATATTTTGAATGTTGGACTGCAGTAGTGGTTGGATGTTATTAATAATGGTTAACTTTCAAAATTCCTTTTTTTTCCTGTTCTGTAGGGGTTTTGAGACAAGCGTAGTAAGAGGGATGCTTTGGTCATGTTATGAAAGTCAAGGTGGGACTGAGATTAGTGAATGAATAGTTAGTTATTCCATTTCCGTAGAAGGTTTCCTCTGGTAACTTCTGAAAATTGCCACCAAAAACCTGTTGGCAGTTGAAGTGCTTCCATTGACTGTACTGATGCAGTCATACTCCAAGTCTTGTAATGCAGTAATCGGGGGGGTGTATTACACTAATAAAGGAAACAAAACAGAAAAAAACTCTTAGTTCTTCCTGTAGCTGTAAAAGAAGTAGTCTGCTAGCTCATAATTTCATTAAGAACTTTGTAGAAAATAGTAAGTGTAGTATTTTAGTTGCATCTGGATTTACTGATCATTTTGGAAAGATCATCTGTCCCACAAAAAGACAGCTGCTCTTTGAAGGACTTTCAGGTTCTGAACAGTCCATCTCTTTTGAACCTCTAATAAAACACAGACTTGAACTCAAGAAGTACAATAAGTAACTGAACTGGACAATATTCATATGAGGGCCCTTTAACACTTTAAATGGAAACTACTGAATGAGAGTATGCCTGCAGTTACAGGACAAGATCAAAAATGGTAATGCTGCTTTTGGAAAGTACACCCTTGTGTTTTATAGATGAAGACGAAGCTTTTTTTTTTTGTTTTACTTTAAAACTGAAAATTTGTTTCACAATTGGTATTTTTACTGTGTTAGCATAACAAAAAATGTCTTGTAATGAATCAATTTTAATTCAGTACTCCATGTGTTGCTTACAAAAAGGTTTTCTGTTTTGCAATATTCAACTCAAGGCTTTGAGTTGTTCTTCAAGTTAGTATTTGATTGATAGTGCCCTACTAAAAAGTACTATATAATCAATGAATTCTGAGGGGAATTACTGTAACATAATACTGTTTAAATGGTTTTTTAGAAGTCTTTTTCTAACCTCTGAAATTTGCTGTATTAAAATAGGTTTCCTCCATTTTTTGATGACAATCCATTTGGTATATATCAGAAGATACTTGCTGGCAAAATAGATTTCCCGAGGCATTTGGATTTATATGTAAAGTAAGTCCATGATTCTCAATGCTGTCTTTTATATCCTAAACACCTCCTGAGCTCTATTTCTATAAAGGAACTTCATGGAAGACCAGCTACCAAATTCTGATTTTCTAAATCACTGTGTTGGAAAGTATCATAAAAACATAGATTTTAGATATTGGGTTTTACTCTTGCAGTCCAAGAAAAATTGTGTTTTGTAGACTTCAAGCTGAAGATGTTTATAAGATCGTATGTGCCATATTTTGGAATATTAAATGCTTTTCCACCTTGTACAAAGCTCATTGGTATCATGTTGGTACCAGGAAGAAAGAAAAGAGGAGATAATATGAGAAAAGTAGGAGAGCAGGAAGAGAACACTGTACTGTTCCTTTGTATGCACCAGTTAAATCACTCTCTAAGTAACTGCTTGAGTGAACTCTGATACTTCAGAAGTTCCAGTGTAAAATTGAGTTCCACTTCTTATAGCAGGGCCCCAGTTCAATATATACTCTTATATTATGTATGCATGTGTGGGTTTTATTTGTAGTGTTTTGCAATTGTTACAGGTATATTGCAGCTTGAATGTGTGTGGTTTTTTGTTTTGGTGTTTTGTTTTGTTTTGTTTTTTCCCCCCTATTTAATACTTTTGTAATTGAAATAATGTTTACTTAAACATTAGAATGGAGGAAGTGCAATTTTAGATGTGAAGTTTTTCCTTAGAAGCAGAGATGATTGATTTGGTTTGGACAGGCAGTTATTTTTACATTCTTAACCTAATCATTCAAGGTATTTTGACAAGTGACCTTAGAGATGGCACTTGCTTGTGGTCACCACTAGGTAAATAGATCACATCGTACAGCAAATCTAATGAAATCTGACTAACATTCTCTGAACTTTTATGAATTCTCTTGCAAAATAATCATTTGGGAAGGGTTTTTCTTAAGCCTCCATTGAATCAGCAGGTACAATGAATCAAACATATCTACATCACCTTAGGCTGATTAGTGTCTTGTATTTGTGTTTGTTCTTAACAGAGTTTCCCCTTACTGTCTCCATGCTGTTTCCAATTTAGTGCAGTGTCATTGTCTGATCTTCCTAACCCAGTCTGTCTTAGGAAGAAACCTGAGTATCTCACATAACATTGTGTGCACTATAAGTGTAGGAGCGTGACCAGAGGATGAACAGCTCAAATTAGGTGGTTATCATGAGCAACCTGTCTAACATGGTGAAAGCATTTAAAAGTTGAGATGCTGTTAGCTTCTGTTGTGCTCGACATTCGCAGACCAACACTGATTTCTGCTATTCTGCTATCCAGAAGGTGCCTCATGCTGTGAAGTTTCCTAGGTCCTGTAGTAAACATGCTTGTGCAGGTTTTGCTCTTTAGTCTAGATGTGGCTGCCAATGAATGGGATACATACCATAATCAACATATTTGTTGGTTCACGTCTTTCCCAGCTTTTCTTCTCCAGATGTTCTTTCAGTGTGTGCTTGGCAGCTCATTTCCACTACACTCCTGCCTTTAAGGGGTCTCTTGGGATTCTAGCTTGGGCTTTTTTCCTTTCACAGCTTGATTTTGGGTGATGTCATTAATTTGTGTGGCTTTACCTGCTTTCTGCAGTGATTTTTTAGCATTATGTGTTTCTCTTGTTCCATCAACCCCTCTTCCTTTTTTTTTTTTTAAACCAGAATACACAGAATTAGATAGTCTTTGACATCTCTGCACCATTAGCTTAAAGCAAGTGCCAAGATTATTTTGTCCTAAGAAGACAGTCTACTTCTTACCTTACTTGTATTCCATTTGCTTTCTCTCTCTTCTTACTCACAGTTGATATGTCAGCAAGGAGACTGACTTGAGCCCTGTCACGTATGAAGTATTAGTGCTATACAGTGTTTATAACAATTGAACTTCTAACTCTATTCTTAGGCAGCAAAGCTGTTTTCCTTTTTGAACTCTGAGAAGACTTTTGTAGGTGGATGTACTTACATAAACTTACTGGCTGACATTTCTCTACCTGCCTACCTCCTATCATCTTCCCACACTTCTTATCTTTTGAATTTATCCCACTTTTGCTTTCCCTCCTGCTGCAGGATGTTCACTGTCCCTTAATGTGCTGTGTAACTGCTATGTGTCTTGGGTAAGTGCTGTTCCTTCTGGCCTGAGCTAGCATCTTTCACATTGCTCTTGCTCTGTCCCTTCAGTTAGCTGCCTTGCAGTTTGGTCACGTTTTCCCCAAGTCCTTTGTCGAGTATGTGTGAAGTTCTTGATGCATTTACCATGAGTTCAGATCTATTCTGAGGAGCGGTTTCTGCCATGATGGTGATGATGAATTAACCAAACAGAAATACCAAAATAAGATTGTCAGCAGAGTTTTGTGTTACTTGGTGTCTGATAAAACATAAGTATTCATTATGCTCCACTGATTTCTTTGGACACTGAGTTTGTAAGTTATTTATATTATTCTTTGCTTCTGTAAACTTTTCGTTGCTAAGACAGTTTTGGAAAATACCAAATGAAACATCAACACTACAGCAGTTTAAAGATTGTCGACCTGGAAAGATGTAGATGCATTAAGTTTAACATTATAATTTCTAAATTATTCTTTAGAAATGATGTAATAAGGTTATCTTCTATTACAATTTAATGGATATTTGTTCTGCTGAATGCAGCAAATGTCTTCATCCGTAGTGACAATAGTATCACTGAGCAAGCTCATCCCGTAGCTGTTCTTACCCAAGATGAATTTTTGAAGCAAGCCAAGAATGATCCTTTCAATGTTTTCTTTTCTGGTTGTATAGGAATAGGAAACTTCATGATTTATCTTTGGCCATATAGCCCATTAATCTAGTTCTGCATTTCTGGATTTCTTTTCAGTCCTACATTTATGTTAATGTTTCATTATAGCCATTCTTGTAGCCTTCTCCATAAGGAAGTCTTCTCTGCAGAGACTAGGAGGATGTTTTTTGTGAAAGTGACAGTAAACAAAATCAGCACATGATTTAATCTAATCCAAATATTGATTGGCTGGAATGATGATGAGCATTTTAAAAATTGCTTTCTACCTGGATTTTTTTTATTCTCATTTTATCCGACATTTTATTTTTCCAGTTGAGTTTTAGAACGGTATTGCTGTCAAATACAACAGCTTTTCAAACAGCCTGGCACCTTCCCAAAGCCAGCGCACGAGGAGTGTACAAACTGAGAGGGATTTCAAGGACAGGTGACAGAATACAGGTTTTGTTTTGTAATAGTAGGTGTTATAGTCAGAGATGGGGAAAGGCAGATGTGTCATTAATGTGCTTGCATTCCTTTCTGAAAATAAAACTGGTTTGTTTTATTTTAAACCTTCTGTGAAGGTAAAAATTGGAATTATCCATACTCTGTAGATCCCAACATTTCATGCAGTATTGTGTCTCTCAGGTCTATTGGAGACTGAAGAAAGAAGGATGACTGACTAAACTTTTGTTCTTTCCTGTCATTGGTACTTCATATGAGACCAGAATGTTATTCTCTAAAAACAGCAAAATACTCTTCAAGATAAAAATAACTGCTTATAGAAATATGAAGCCAGATTTTTCTCTCAGCTTGTAAGTGATCAAGCTAGCTCAATAAATTGGGATACTCACTTCGATTTATGTTGGAGTTCTTTGGTGCGTGATATTCAAAGTAGTTTGCTATTAAAATGGACGTTGTTTATGTCTCTAAACATATATTCACCTTTAAGAATGTTTATTTAAGTTTATGTAGAACTGATTAATGAACTAGAATCTCAGGGGAAGCTTTTCAATTTCAATGACATCAAAGCTTATAGATATTACTAGTTTTAAGTAGGTGACTAGCTCTTCTGTGTAGGCTTCTCTGAGTATTTAGCTAACACAGAGTTAGTTTATTGTGTCAATGTAGAAAGTTGAGGGTGCAGCTTTTATCTGTATTTTTTATATATACCGTAGTTGTGTTCTGCCAAGTAGGTTTCAGATACATTTTGAGATTTGAAATGCCCAACAAAATAAAAGTTAAAAAACCAAAAAAAAAAAAAAAAAAAAAAAAAAAAAAAAAAAAAAAAAAAAAAAAAAAAAAAAAAAAAAAAAAAAAAAAAAAAACACAAAAATATGGTACTACCTGGAGAGGAGAGACAAAGAAGTTTTTATCCTTTGTTTCTTTAGAGAGTCTAAAAGGAACTTAATTCTACAAGTTCCTTTTAAAACAGATTATTCTATCTTATCATTTGCTCTTAAGTGTTCTAAAATATGAAAGAAATGAATGGGCAAATTATGCATAGTATTAGCTAGTCAAAGGGGGGTATGTTCATATTCTGTAATATTTGTATGACAGTCAGTTATAAATTACTTTTGTTTAACAGAACATGTTTTCTTTACTGCAGAGACCTCATTAAGAAGCTGCTTGTGGTTGACAGGACAAGACGATTAGGAAATATGAAGGTTAGTATAAAATATTAGTTGTAATGCAGAACATGACACATGGTTGAAAGAATTGTGTAGGAAGTTGTAGAACAGCTCTTCTGTGGCTTTTAGTTTTATATGTGTGAATTTGAGATATATTTTACAATACACTGCTTTATTTGTGCAATCCTAAATGCAAAGTTTAACTGTGTGTTTGGAAATCATACTCCTATTTGCCTGAATTACTGCTGTCCTTCATGGTAGTTTCCCTCCCTCCTCACATACATTACCACCCTACCCTACCCCCCCAAAAAAAAAGAAACCCTGACTGCTTACTGATTAATTTGAAGACTTATATTAAACCAGAAACATGGTGCTAATTCCTCTAGGGCAGAACACCACCTGATTTGGTTCTTCCTTTGGAGTTGCTTAACCCTAGAATTAGTGCTAATCAAACATGAAGCCTAAAAATTATTTTAAAGAATATAAAGTTTGTAGTACCATAATATTTGGTCATTGTCCTGATATTTTGGTGGTGGGGCCAATGAAGCAAAATTGCCTTCCACTAAGAAGAATTATTCCCTATTCTGAACAGACCCTTGAAGGCAAGAGCTTGCTAGTCAAAACCATTCTCATGTGCCTCAGGTAGCATTCCAGTTTGCCTCAGAAATTATCTATATCTGTGGTATGTCAAGGAGGAACATAATCCTGTGAATTCTGTGAGATACCTTCATTTTGTACTGCTTATAGTGCCAAGAAGATGACAGCTGTATAACTGCTGATTTGACTGCAGCTGTGCAGTAGCTGTGGTTGGTAGTGCAGTGAGAGTCGGCTGCATGGGAACTAGCTCACACACTTTATTTAACAGGCTAGCCAGACCACCACACAAATTCAGTGTAGGTGAATTTGCCCTTTTGGCTGAGTGAGTTAATCCTATATGACTTGTTACTGTTGTTACAATGTTACAGATACCATAATTAGCTTGTATAATGTTTTCATTCTTTAGAGACAACTAAAATTTCCATGTCCATGGGTAGTTGAGTTTAGAAGTTTGCTTCTAAAGCAAACAAAGCCAAATTTACAATGGGGTGAGGGTGATAGGTAAGTCTTAAGTTTGAGCCTTTTCCATCATTATAGTTGGTTTAAAAAGTGTTAAATCCCACTGGACCTTTTCTGGTGAAGCATTCAATAAGACCTGCTTTTGAGGGAGCTAGGTGATAAACTGCTCTCCTTGTTGCCTCTTTGGATATGAGCAAAGGATAGCCCTGATTGATATAAATCTGGACCAAAAAAAACACAGAAGTCTGGTGTGTTTTATTCCATGGACCTGCATGTGGTATGAGCTTGAGTGCTGTGCATTAAAACATGCTGGGATCAGGCCCAAGGCAGAACCATCTGGTTTTCCCCAGTGCTTAATGCCTTGAGAATGAGTCTGTGCTTGAACCAACCTTCATCCGGGGAGGGGAGATTTTCCTTCTTCATGTGCATAATCAAAACAGACAGCCCAGAGAGAATAATCATTACAAGAGAACTACATCTTTAAATCATACATCTAAAATGAAAACAAATGTTTTTATATATATACACTTTTGTAACAGTACTGAGAACCCCTTGTTGTCAGCACTAAGCATCTGTAACATTTGATAAAAATCATGGGAAGCACATAGTTCTAAAACATCTTGGATGTCATCAACCCTGTTATTTTTTTTTATTTGTGTAAGAGTAAGAAAGTATACCTGAATAAGGGGAGATGTGGAGAAAACTGCAGTGAATGGATTTGTAGATATTTCAAAACCTATTCTAGATCTTCCCTTGTGTCAGAAGAATGCTGCTACAAAACAAAACCACAAAAAAAATCCCAAAACACAACTTGGATCTTATTGCTGGAACTCAGGATCTGCTAAGGAAATAATGCTATGAATGTATCCTGTAGGATATTTTAATGATTGTTACCTGAAAGAAGAAAAGATAGACAGACCTTTAGACTGCCTTGATATCACAGTTCTTATGATGAAATAGATGGTTTGGCATACATATAAGTTATTAAATATTGTGATTTTTTTTTTTTATTATTTAAAGAATGGAGCAGATGATGTGAAGAGACATCGGTGGTTCCGGTCTATAGATTGGGACTCTGTACCTCAAAGGAGACTAAAGGTACATTCTGCAAAATGGTGTATAGGACATCACAAGAAGAAATCATTGTTCATTTAAGCTGATTTGTTGAAGTTTTGTTGCCTGTTGCACCTGTGTTCACGTGTGTGTGAGCACGTTTGTATCTGTGCACAGCAGTACTTACAAGCATTTTTGCCCTCCTGTGCTGCAGAATTACTTCTCTGAATGTCTACCTGCATTTTTGCCTATATATGAAATGTCTAAAAAAGAATCCCTGCTTTGTTTTGCTGGAGTTAGTGTAATACAATATTTAATAGTTTTAGTGTTTTGTAAGTAATTACTTGTTAGTGTGTGGGTTTTTTTTTTGTTTGGGGCAATTGTGGATGGGATTGTCGTTTTGTTAATTTGATTTTTTTTTTAATTTATTTCTTGCCCTTACATCTGTGGAAGTATTTTACTGTGAGCTTTAAATTTTTGTGCCAGGTTCAATTCAGGTAAATGCTTTAGTGAAATGTAAAGCATATGGGAGTAGGAGGAATAGCGAAGGTGAGAGAGAAGGATTTATGAATGTAGTTCTAACATACTTTTATCAGTACTGAATTCTAGTACTATATGAAAGCAGATGTTTGCAAAATCTGCTAGCATTGCCAAATGCTTTTTAAAGTCCTTCAGAAGTAAAGATACCATCTTTCCTTCTTTCTTTCTTTCTTCGAAGTTCTAACTAGCAATGATTTTCAGTAACATTGGTTGCCATATGCAGTCAATCAAGTGCTGATAAAAGGTTTGATTTTCCTTTTCTTTTTATTAGTTTCTTACAATGAATTTCTGGCTAAGTATTTTAAACTAAGTACTTGCAAAATAGATAACAACTGAATGATGTATTCTTGTAGACACCATCCTAATACAAAACTACCGATTTCTTTTTTCTTTAAAAAGAGTTTGTATTGTTCTAAATGTGTGGGGATTGGTTTTGGTTGTTTTGGTTTTGTTCACGATTACTACACCCAGTTGATGTTTTATGTAGATTTATTGTAATGAAGTCACATTTTTCAAATTTACTGGAAATTCTGGTCACACAGATCTGCAAAGAGCACAAATTGCATGTTAACGTGTTTTATAAATATTTCAACTCTGAAGTTTGTGGCAACCTACCATATTACTGAGTAGATTAAAAAAATATAGTCCAGAAAACTGAACGTTAGAGGTACAAATAGAAAGTCTTAGGTCCAAACATCCTTTGTGTTGCATTTTTATTTAGTAAAAAAACAAAAGAAGAGTCACCATGACACTCAGATTATTATGAATCCATAACCTCTCCTTAATCTTTGAGATGGTTACATTAAGCTCTTGGAAAACAAGATGCTGCTAAATTATACATCAGAGCAAGGATGTGAACTGGGTCAGAAGTTTACCTCTTTATTTCTAGAGGCTGCCCTGTTCTTCAGGATTAGTTTTCACAATCTCAATTTCATACTGAGGAAGGAATTAAAAATATGAAATATTTGATATAGTGTTCGATTTTTGCCTATAAAAATATGAATTTGCGTATTGTAAAAATGAAGCAAAGCCCTGGTAAGATCTTAAATACCAGTATTATATGAGTAGTAGTGATGGCTGAAAGAGAGAAAATAATTTTGTTGACCTAAAACAGAATTTTCCTTTCTCTCTTTGTATGTCATTTCAAAAAACTGGTTTTCCTGCCCAAATGCTTACAGGGAGGCGGAGGTACCAGGTACTGCCCACAGTGGAGCAGACAGTCCTCTGGAGTAGAGCAGATTTCTGCACATATTCTTAAGCATCCGGGCAGTAGACTGTGATGGCCACGTGCAAAAGTAGGACTTTGCTCTTGGCTGAAGCTTAGAAGTACCATCCCTCAGGGACCCTTTCTTTCCCATTGAAACACTCATGCCAGTGTTTGAGACTGAGAAGCCCAAAAGATCAGAGAAGATCTCAGAGCTAGTGGAAGCCAGACTTCTGTCTTTATGAAGAGATGCAGAATAACATTTTGCTGTACTTGATAGTTCTGTCTGTGATAGGACTTCTGTTAGCCACTCTGGTGATCATCCATAAGGTTTTCTCATCCTAAACTGTTTTGCTGGACTCATGACGGTAGTTCAGGCCTTGGTTACTGAGAAAGGGATAGGGAGGTGAATGTCCATTGAGAGGAAAAGGGTTTTGCCCTATGTTAAGCACTGCAATTAATGAAATGGTCCAGAAAGGAGCTGTACCTTCTAACCTGTGGCCAGAAGACCAGAGTAATCTGCATGCTGGATATGACAAGGAAAAACTGCAGGCACTGTGAAGCTGGTGGGCCATACCAGAAATCCAAAAGATCCCCTGAGGAAAGAAACAGAGGACAGGTAGTTCTCTTGACACCTCCCAAGTTTTCTTAAAAAGATCCATTTGAATTAAGATGCTTTTACAGGCATCCCTGTGAAATTAGTTTTTACAGTGCAGATATTTATTTACCTGCTTGAATTTGTTCCTAGGCTGGGAAAAAGCAGAGTAGGTAGTGTGAGGCATACACAAGTTTGTCATTTCAACCTCCTTAAAAGCAATCAATCTTTTTGACAGCAATGAAGAGAAGAGGAGGCTTTCTTCCTTCAATAAGAAAACAGTTACCCACACTGCTGTCAAGACACTTTCTGATCTGAAAGGAACCTGCTGTGATTACACTCCTTTTTGCTTGTAGGCCACAGAAGAGGGGAGGGGTGAGGAAAGAGAGTGGCAGATAATGCTGTAACAGCACACGCCCTGGAAGCGTAGTCGTAGTCTTTTCCAGTAGCTACCTTCACTCTGCAAAGCAGCTAGAACTTGTGTGCTGAATAAATCAACTATGTATTATAAGTGTCTTTTAGCCACAGCTGAACTGCAATCTAGACAAAGTGTTGGAATGTGTCTGTTGCTGCAAGCTTCTCTCTCTCATGCCATTCAGTAGTAGTGAAAAAGATGAGCTTTTATAAATACATACACCTTTTTGTTTAATTGGTCTTTCATAGAATTTCTTTTTTGGGATGGTGGAGAGGAGCTCATTGAGGAAACTGTACTAATGTTTCTGTTGTGCTTGTTCTGACTAGCCTCCCATAGTACCAAAAGTATCCAATGATGGGGATACTTCCAATTTTGAAGCTTATCCTGAAGATGACTGGAACAAGATGCCTCCAGTACCCCCTAAAGATCTAGAAATTTTCAAGAACTTCTGAATGCAACATCTACACTGGACAAGGTATGTCCAAATGTCACAAGTCCTCTTCAAGACATTGCAGGTCTGTGAGTGAGAGCCATATGCAGAAATTGCATCTTGTCATTCATAGCTGTGATTAATACGTCCTTACAGCTGGTAAACCCAACATGGATCACAGTAATAGTGTAAACTGAACTGTTGAAATAAAATACTGTAAAGCAGATTTATAGAATGACAAAGGTAATTCATCTCACAGGCATTGGTGTTCTACAGTGAAGAATTATTTGTATGCAGATTTAGCTATTTCCGTCCTCCTTAAAGTTTTTAAAATAATGTGTTAAAAGCAAATACCCAGATTGATTTGATAGATAAGGAAATGTGATAGTTCATGATTGCAAAATTTTTTTACATTAAGAATGAAGGCTTTAGTTAGAGGATTAAAATTGTCAGATTCTATTCTGTACCCTGGATTCTGTCTCGTAGCTGTGATAGGCTAATACTTGTCATTCACTTCACATGCTCCACATTGTGTTGTAACTTTTTTGTTATTTTTTTGTCATAGAAACTGGAAGGAAATTGAAGTGGAAGAAAGTCTGAAGAGTAATGGAGTTCATACAAAAATGAAGACTTTCTTTGTGGATAAGAGTGGTCCTGCACTCAGATATGCATATTAGTATGTAGTAAATATCTAAAGAGTTGGAGGCAGGCAAAAATAATTTTTTGCTATAAACATTTGACATTAATAAATTGTAATATTGATAGTCTACTCTGAAGTAGACTCACTAAAACAGTCTATTTTAGGATTTTTTTTTTAACTTATGGTTTAGTTAAGTTACCTGATATTCCCAGATCCTTTTGCATAGTTAACTCATAGACTTAATTTTATAAGTTTATACTAAACTTGTGTAAAAAGCACAAATTAGTATATATGTATATAATGAATACAATACAACTAAAGCACAGGAACTGTGCAAAGATGTAAATTTTTGTACTTTGCAGAGTCTATGATTTTTATTTTTCAAATAATGTTTTTCAAGAAGTTCTCTAGGAATAAAAATCTTAAAAGGATAAGTGAGTTTTTCATCATCTTATATACATTTTATAATTCTTTGTAAAAAATGAAAATAATTAAGTTTTAAAAAAGATTTGTACCTAAAATTTCCAATGCCTCACACTTGCAACCATAGTACTTGAAAGCAGAAAGACAAGGGCATGTTTTATTCTTAAGATGCTTTTTAATGGCTAATTTATGAAGTTCTGTTACAGTGATGTCTCTTTACAAACCAGGATATTGAGTGATTATACACTGTCTAAAGGGAGATTCCTCATCTGAAGACTCTCGGTAAACATGCAGTTCAGTGCATACTGTTACAAGGGCTCTAACTGGCTCTCAAAGGAGTTGTTCTCTCTCAAGCCTGCTGTCTTCTCTAAATATAAGCTATGAGCCATTACAGACATTTTTCATTATTGTTGAATGCTTGGCAGTTCAGAATATCAGAGAGAAGACTGAATATATATTAGATCCTAATTTTTCTGCTCCTGCGTTTGGAAATCTCCTAAAGTCTCTGCTGCCAGGAATTCCCTATATGCAGAGTTCAGACCTTAGAAGCAAGGAGCCTCTTTTTCCGTCCTGTCCTAACACCTTTCTAGCAGCTTGAGCACACTCTATTTAGGAAGCATTTGCAATACTGCATTTTAAGTAGCACCAAATATCAGTATGTGCATATGTATCTATGTATGTGAATACACACAAACGTGAAGGTAGATTGTATACAAGTCAGGATCCTTTTTTAGATTTTTTTCATGTTACATATTGTGATACTTCTGTTAATATAGGAGAACTGACTTTGAAGTGCTTCAGTTTCAAAAGGTGATAACATTCTTTCAGATGTTGTGGGTTTAGATAACTTCTAGTGAAATGATATTTAGACCAAAAATATTTCTTTTGATAGTGTGTCAGCTCACTGGAGTTCCACTACTATGACTGATGGGTCTACATAAAACTATTTAAGTAGATCATACAGACAGTTTCTCTCACACACTGCCTTCCACATTTTTGATCTGAAATGCCATAAGAAATGTAGGCCAAAGATTCATTTTTCTGAACTAATTCCTGAAAGCTTATGAAGTTGATATTCTAGTAGTTGCTAATGAAATTACCATGTTTAGGATTTTATGACACTGCAACTAGAGTCTCCTTGTAGAAAAGCAACCTTCACTTGCAGTTTCTAGGGTATTAAAAATATTTTGTTATAAAGCAAGTCTAACTTCAAAAGGCTGTGTAACTCTTTGCAAAAATGCACAATGTGTAACAGAATCGGAATACTTCAAAATGGTAATTCTGGAATATCACAGAGTCTTCTTGATGTTATGCAGGTGTCACAGGTTGATAGCCCTAGCTGCCACTCAGTAAATACCATATAGGAATGTATAATGAAATATAGAAAAATCTATAGAAAAAGATCGTTTTAACCTGGTAAAAATGCTTTATTCTCTTGGTGGAAAAAAAAAGTCTGTCCACTGTATTTGTATCTATGGTTATTCCAAATCAATTGGGAAAACTGAAGCACATAAGACACAGTTTACTTTAATGGGAGCAAGCACCAGTCAGGGGTTTTTATTGCTGTGTAAGCTTACAGTATTTTATGGACGCTGACTACTCCAAAAACAATTTCTTATTTAAAGATGTACATACTGCATCAAACAAGTGTGCTAAATATTTTTTTTTTTTTTCAAATTCAAAAACTGCACTGCACTGTGTTGACGTCTTCAAAGCTGAGGAAATGAAGTTTTATTTGACTAATGTGCGACATTGGTGGTTAGAAGTTCCAAATGCTTGAACAACAGGAGAATAGTGGATTTTCTTTTTATGAATCTTATCCATTGCTGGCAGTGGATGCACTGACCTTCATTATGATAGAGACTAAAGAAACAATTGTATTAATAATTCTAATCCATTGACATTATATTGTTTCCAGAGCCATGTGTACATATGCCTAACTACTGACCTCGTCAACATGCTTTCTAGTACAAAACTGTTTTTAAATTTTTTTAAATTAAAATCCTTGACTGAAAATAAAATCAAAACATTTTTTTAAGCATTATTTTAAGTGATCAGTCATTTTCTCTACAGTCTTAAACTTAATGAGCTGTCATTACCTACTCATGTTATTTCTTTGCACAAGTGAGTCCATTTTATTTTAAGGCTTTGCTGAGACTTCATGGCCCACTAACATAGTTCTGTCTGAGTGCTCATGCAGATGTCCTCAGATAGACACTGCACTAAGGACTCTAGATTCATGGGGTTTTTAGGCAGAGGAGAACACTTTATTTTCCATTCAAGTCTGGTATTCTCTGAAGTTCACTTTGTTATAGTTGCTTCTGTTAACGTGTTTTTGCATATAGACTGTTGCATAAGGACTCTTTTCTTGCAAGAGCCCATAGGCCTTTGATATTCTGCTTCGGTGAACAAGAATGTTAAACATTAAAAAACAACCTTTATTTTTGAGTTTTATATATATATTTTTTAATTGCCCGATTTGAGCTTTTAAGTGATAAACGTGCATTGTAAACTCAATTGCCTTGTAACCAAACGAGATAAATGCTTCATGATTTCAATGGAGAACATGCTGTAGATTTTCCTGTAAATTAGCTTGATCAATGAGTATGTGTGCTACTGAGCTTTAACTAATGTGATCTTCCACTGTAGAAAGTCATTGTTAATGGATCAAATATAGGTACTAAACTATGTTTAAATGGACGAACAGGGATTTTGCAGTTTTGAAAGCAATTCAGATACGGCTGTTCCTCAGCCCATCTGCTTGCCATTCAGAAGAGTTGTGATGCAGTGCTTCCTATGCTATAGAACAATTTTTCAGCTTTCAATGACTGTAGCATGATTCCTTTGTGTACTGTACTGTGTACAGACTTCCCATGTTTTGCACTTTTCTATGGCAAACCTTGACTGCTTTATAAATACTCTGTTGTGTAGTAAGTAGCGATAGCGGTAGCAGGCGTTTGTGTACTGCCTAATCAGTTTTTGAACTGCTAGACTTGCAAAGTTAACTTGACTAACATTGTATGTTGCTGGTTGCTTGTTGTAGCTCACGTGTATAAGTACTGTTCAAAGTTACAAAGTCAGCCCTCATTGCACAATGAAAATCACTGTGATCTGTACATAAACCCTAGTAAAATTTTATTGCTGTTTAATTTATGTAATATCTGTCCAATCTGGATTCATTTAATAAACCTTTATATCTTTTTAAGTGTTTAAACCTAGTTTGCTTCCATTTATGTTGGGAAGAGGTAGAGGTCCTCCATCCAATAAATTACAAAGGGGAGAGGAGAGGAACAGAAAAACAACTCTTCCTTCTTTTCAGGAGTTAAGTCCTTACAGAGGAAGACACAAGTGGTGGAACTTGCTTCAGTTGGTATGGAAGAAACACCAAAAAGTGTATTTTCAAATTCATTCCAGGTAGTGCACCAACAGTGAAAAGTGTTAACTCAGACGTCCCGTGAAACTTTGATTATATGTCCCTAATTGCTTTGACATTTTCACAACTTAATGACCTGAACACTGTCCAGAACAGTCATTTCAATCTGTTTCCTTAAGCATCAAAAAAGTACTCTTACGATGTCAGGCACCCTTAACTAAGACTTTATTTCATTTTCCATCAAGAACTTCAAAAGTCCATTTTTAACAAAATTTCTTTAGCTGTTGGTGTTGCACTACTTCTCGGCCAGTTGCATTTTATTTCTTACCCACTAGATAGCTTAATCTTGCCGAGGCAATTGTGTACACCTCGAACTAACTGGATACAGTTTGAACTAGTTAAGGGTTGGTTTTTAAGCACAGAACTATTTGCTTCCTTTCTGCCTGGCTTAATTCTAAATTCTGGGCACTGACGTTTTTCTCTTGTAAACCACAATGTCATGTGCCTCAGGAAGCTGCTAATGGGAAGTGAAGGAACGCCGCAGTGAGCCCTGGCAAGCCTTTACTCCTGGCTGCAGCATGAATCGTAACAACCCCTCAGTTAAAACATACCAAATTTTTGAATGTTATCAAGTTTCTAGGGTGTTTGTAAAGAATTTGGTTTAGCATCTTGTTCTTACCCCAGCCTTTTGCCACGTGGCAGAGTTCGTGTTCATTTGCTCTAACCTGAGTACTCCATTTTTGACTGTGTGTTACGCTGGATCTTATCCAACAAAGGACATTTTAAATATGCTTTTTCACTCATGTAGGGCGATTTTGCGGGTGTTTAACTTTGTCTGGACCATGCTCAAATAGCATTACTCACTACTCCCAAATCGGTCTCACTTCCATGGTTCATTAGCCCTCTTTACTGCAAAACACTGTTAAAACAGCCTTTGACAAGAGCCCACCCTTCTGTGACCTACTGTTAACCAGTAACTGTGATATTAGAACATATGGTTGAGAGAGCACTGTTGAAACTCTGAACCTGGCCCGATGCTTTGTGAATGGGTGTATAATTCACACACTGAGCTCTTCCCTGTGTGAACTCCTGCTAGCTGCCACAATCTCAGCTTCAGAATCTAGGCAGCTTTTCACAGGGAAAGTGAAAGATTCTTCTGCTGGCCTCAGCAGGACACTCCTGGAGAGTGAGAGGGAAAGCTACCATCCTCAGTAGAAGAGTCTAGCTTCCCCTCTTCCACTCCTGATTTCCTTTTCAGAAAAGTACCATGCATGAATGTATGTCAAGCTTCATATTTATGCTTGAAAATAGAAGTATTGTAAAATTTTACCAAGCTGAATTGTGAGAATTTCTTTCAATGTGTCTAAATATTTTTCTAGTCTTGCACAGGAATATTCCAAACTGTGACAACAGGAAATTTCAGCAGTAAGTAGGACTATTATGCCGGCTTTGAGTTAGGGTACAGTTTTATCTGATTTACTGCATTTGTTTTAGTGCTAATAAGAATTAGTTGTTGAGGCATTTTAAGCCAGGCATTTCTTACTGCATCTGTAACTTAGGGCACAAGCAACTGAAGAGTCTGAGGGATATCGCAAAGCTGATACCGTAACCTGAAGCACCAAAAATACAGGCCTCTATTACTTCTAGTATGTATAACTCCAAAGCACTGTGCAAGTGCTGTCCCTGCTGCACTGATTTTTACTTAGAATATATCGTAGATACCTTAAAAAATGTAGTCTGTTCCAGCTTAAACAATTAACCAACATGAAAATTATTTTTTTATTATTTTCTTGTCTCCAGCATATTCTGGGTTGTGGTAATAAAAAAGGCAAATGGAAGAGAGAAAACTATTTTGGGAAACCAAAAATGCTGGAATTGGACTTTAATCCAAGAAATAACTCCATAGGCCTGAGCAGTCATGTACTTGCACTTGTATGTGTACTGGCTCCATCACTAAAGGTTGTAGAGAAAACTGTGCCTCTTCTAGCTGTATGCTGGCTGCTGAACTATAAACTGCTCTTCTTCCCAGTACTGTATAAAAAGAGGTAGTTGTAGCAGCCACTGTTTATTTCAACTTCAGTCAGTACTAGTTTAGGCAGTCCTTCAAACTAAAGCCCCTTGGTAGGAGAAGGAGAAAAGTGCTTTAGGGTCATTATTAACCTCTTAGTTTCCTATTCTGCGTGGGTGTAAGCAGCGCAGAGGAGGTGGTTGTGCTTTCAATGCTGTTACTGTTGCAAATCACGTGAGGAGAACAGCAGCTCACTCAAGGACATGGTGTGTCAGCCTTCTACAGAGTCTAAACTTGGCTTCTCACCTTGAAGGACCAAGTCTTTTTTTTCCTCTCAGCAACTTTATAAGAGAGTGTATCTGAGCAGCTTAGAAAATAATGAGTCTGAGCCTTAGAAAAACTGAGCTTTTCAAGGGCCACTTTCTTTTAAGTCCACATTTCGTCAGAAGTCAGGCATTAGCTCAGTTTTTGATACAGCATGCAAAACTAAAAAATACTCATTCAGTGCTTCTGAAGTTTGGTGAACTAATGTCATAAATATGGAGTGTTTCAAATTGTGTGGGGGTTAGTACTTTCTCTGACCTGATTTTAATTTCTCTGACCTGAAAAAGAATTTTAAAGTTAATTTAGGACCCCTTTCTAATCAAAGTGCTTGTAAAAAAACTGAAGCAGAGCTGCTAGACTATGCCAGAGTAGCATGTCATTCATTTCTACTGATTCATGGTTTGAGCGTATTGAGATTTATGATTTCTCTTACTCGCCTGCCTCTCACGGCAGCGCTGCAGTCTGTGCCTTGGCACTCCCTCCTGCCCCTCTGCTGTCATCCGCATAGCAGCAGTAGGGGAGCCCCTTAACTCAGCTATCTATGAGAAATGTTTCCCTCCCGTCAGCTGAACTTTGGAGCAAAAGCACAACATCTGCTTAGTTGATCTGAAAAGGAATTTCCAATAACCGAGTGTAGCTGAAGTCGCTGTATTCTCTCTGCAGGTATTTGCCACTGAGGAGCAAAACTATTGCAATACACTGGAAAGTAACAAAATTCAAAGAGCATGTTTTGAACCCATTTTAAAATATTTACATAAAGCTCCTGTGACTCATGTAATCCCCAGCAAAATCCTGCTGATGAAGGGATGGTGATGAATCCCTTAAGTAAACATTGTTAGGGACTGAGCCTCTTCTTTAATTTCACCGTCTGGCCATTGAGGAAAGGGAGAGATTTTTTCTTTTAGTTTATTTTTTTCTAGGCAGGCCATCATTACATGAGTGGGCATTACTCTTGAGACAGTTTTTCTTATTGACTCTTGGTTTTGAGATAATGAAAATTTTTTGATTGTGAAAATGTTATGTCCAGAGACTCTAGATTCTGCCAGTAATTACGTATTCTAAATTTTATTTATACAGATGGTGATTATTTACATGCAAAATAGATTTTAAATTCATATGTGAATTTGTTTAAAATTTTAATAGTTTAGTATGCTGACTTGGCAGTTCAATAAAAGAAAATCTGTGCATTGAATTTAAGAACATGATATTTTAAAATATCAAAGCTTTTGATGTAAAATATTTTAAGATTGGAAATAAAGTAATAGTGCCTGAATAAACAGGTATCAGGATGGTGGGCTGATTTCAATTCTTTAGCTGGGGATTAAAACTGGAAGCTATTGAATGAGGAAAAGAGGAAGTTAGTACCCATTCCTGTCTTCCACCCAGATGTCAAAAATTATGGAGTAGGAAAAAATTCTACAGCACTAGTTAATGTCTTAAGAGTGAAGCTGAGATCTACCAGTCATTTCTTAAAACTGCAGTCCAGGTCATGCTCAATGCTCCACAGCTTGTCCTCTGTTTTTTATTAGACAGATTTTACTAGGGTGCTTTCATTAAAAAAATTGATGAGATATCTTAGTTCTACAGAGGGATCTGGTCAGGTTGGATCGATGGGCCAAGGCCAGTGGTAAGAGGTTCAACAAGACCAAGTGCTGGGTCCTCTGCTTGGGTTCCAACAACTCCATGCAGAGTGTCTGGAAAAGGACCTTGGGATGTTGACTGACAACTGGCTGGATACGAGCTGGCAAAGTGCCCAGGTGGCCAAAAAGTCCAACGGCATCCTGATTTGTATCAGAAATACTGTGTCCAGCAGGTCTAGGGAAGTGGTTGTGCCCCTGTATTCGACACTGGTCAAGGCTGCACCTTGAGTACTCTGTTCACATTTGGGTCCCTCACTACAAGAAGGATGTTGAGGTACTGGAGTGTGTCTAGCGGTCAACAAAGCTGGTAAAAGGTCTAGAGCACAACTCTTATGAGGAGTGGCTAAAGGAATTTGGGTTCTTTAGCCTGGATAAAAGGAAGCTGAGGGGGAGACCTTATCACTCACTACAACTACCTGAAAGGAGACTGTAGTGAGGTGGGGGTCACTCTGTTATCCCATGCAGTAAGCAATGGGACTAGAGGAAATGGCCTCAAGTTGTACCAGGGAAGTTTAGGTTATTTATTAGGAAAAAAATATTCACAGAAAGGGTTGGCAAGTGCTGGAACAGGAAGTGGTGGAGTCACCATCCCTGGAGGTACTTAAAAGGTTTGTAGAGGCACTTAAGGACATAGTTTAGAGGTGATCACATAGTGCTGGGTTGATGATCTTGAAGGTCACCTCCTGAAAACAATTTGTTGGTGGTTGTCATTCACTGATACTCTAAATGCCTTTTGTATGACTTCAAAGTGTAAGTCTTTGACGGAAGTGTAAAACCTAGGTTATTACCCCCAGAAACAGTGTTTACATGGTTGGAAAAGGAGCAGCTGAGTTCATAGTGTTAACCATATTGGTTTGGGGTGTTGGTTGGTTGGTTGGTTTTTTACATTCTAAATTACTAAGTATCTACATGAAACATTAAATGACTTGAAGTTTGACCTGTCACATTTTTAAGCAAAGAAGGCATTGCAGCTTTAAAATATGGGGCTTTTTCACTATTTTCATTCCTGTGTGTCTATTAAGCAGTAAATACAGATGTCAAAGGAGGAGTGAAGTTGCCAGTCAAACAAGTTTTCAGCTTCTACATTTTCTGCAGATAGCTTTTCATGGGTAATAAGTTTACCAGAGGATGAGATTCATGAAGCAAAATAGCTTACATTAAGCATGGCCTGTCAGCCTAGGAAACAAACTTCCATTGGGCTTCTGGTGACAGACAAGAGTTGCAAAAGATTTTTTGGATTACTGAGTATAAAATTAGGAGATTCAATGATCAAACAGCAGAGTGATGATTCTTGTCACTGTAATTAAAAAGTAAAACCAGACTTTCTTACCATGCCAGTGCCAAAATCATAAACAGTACTGAAATATATCCTCCTTATTTAACCTTGCTATGAGTCCATGTGTTCTGTTTTCTTTTTCTGATTTTAAAGAATCAACAACAGTAATTAAGAGAACAAAAATGTGAATTAGGAGAGATTTATCTTGTAATGTCTTTAAACTTCTACTGTATTCTGTACAGTGAATCAAGATTTCATTCTACTTGAAATAATTCAGTTCGTAACTTTTTTCTCTCCAGACCTCCTTAATTGATTTTAGATTGGAATAGCTTCAAGCAGTTAAAAAGAGAAAAGCTGCAAGGAGTTTATAGAAACAGTCAGTAACTTCCAGAACATATGTTGTCCAAAAGTGTAGGCTGGTTGTTGTTTTTTAATATTTCTCTGCATAGGACCATTAGCATATGATGTACTGGAAGGAAAAATACAAACCACCTTGAAAATCAGGTTTGAGTTACAGTGTAGTTTCATATATTGCCAGGAAGTTGTTGCACTTACTGACATCTTTTAGCTATAGCTGTATTTTCCTGTATTATTTTGGAAGCACTTGCTTCATGTTCATGCTTGTTTCCCTGTTGCCCTGAGGGTGACGTTCAGTGGAGTTCACTTCTGTTTATTCTATTGAAAAAATATCTGATCCTATTTCTTCTCAAGGCGTTATGAGAAATAGAAGCAATAAATTATAGATTGAAACAATTCATTATTGTGAATAACATGAAAGACTATGAATGAGAAATAGACAAACAAAAGAGAGAAAAAGTACTATCATGCTGGAGTCATTATAAGGATTTCCATTAACATGACAAAGTCAAAACTCTTTAAAACAGGGTCTTAAGATACAAAGCTTAAGGATTAAAGACAATTTCTCCTGTTAATGTCACTTCTTCCATCTACCTAATCTATCTAATTTTGCACATTTTGAATAGGGGGAAGTCAATAAGTATGTAATGTGTGTAACTGGCTGGAAAAAGAGACTCTCAGAATAAGTAGGAAAAAAAAATAATTTTCTGTAAGATTCTCTAACAGAAATGCAAACACTGCATAACAAATGCTTACCTGTGTCAAGAAGAAGGGGGGGAAAATACATTTGCCTTGCTCTTATTTCCCAGTATCACCATGGCACATTGAGGCAGTGTTCCTTTCTTTGCTCAGAGTTCTAATTTTTTCAAGTTGGAAAAGGAACTATACAAAATAAAAATCTTCAGTGCCTGTTTCCTTTGATACTGTATCCTCTTACTTCTATAAGAGTAGAACCAAAACAAAGTAAAAACCCACCACCCATGAAGTACTTGATTTAAGGCAGATGCAGCTTCTAGGGGTGGAGGGAGTACTTGAAACTAAGTAGCAATATCTCAGGAATGGGGGAGGAAGTGTTATTTCCTTGATTTTGGAAGTTTTCTATCTGGATCTCATACTCAGTGCCTTACGTTACACCAGAGGGACTCAGGACTTCAAAGATCAAATTAGGTAAATTCATTTGCAGATGGGGAAGGAGATACTTCGGAAAGTTTTGACTTTCACTTGACCATTTTACTGGTCACTTGACCTTGCTAGGAGAACAAGAGGGGTTCTCCTCCCTCTTTACTGTGTCCAGCAGAACAAGGGAGGTCCTCCTCTCCCCCTGCTCTGCCCTGGTGAGACCTCACCTGGAGTATTGTGTCCAGTTCTGGGCTCCCCATTTCAAGAGGGACAGAGATCTACTGGAGAGAGTCCAGTGGAGGGCTACGAGAATGACTGGGGGACTGGAACACCTGCTGTATGAGGAGAGGCTGAGAGACCTGGGGCTTTTTAGTCTGGAGAAGAGAAGACTTAGGGAGGATCTAATTAACGTGTATAGATATATGAGGGCTGGGTGTCAAGAAGAAAGGGACAACCTGATTTCATTTGTACCCTGTGATAGGATGAGGTAAAATGGATACAAGCTGGAGCACATGAAGTTCCACCTCAACCTGAGGAAGAACTTCTTTACTGTCAGGGTTCCAGAGCACTGGAAGAGGCTCCCCAGGGAGGTTGTGGAGTCTCCTACCATGGAGACTTTTATGACCCATCTGGCTGCGTTCCTGTGCGACCTGCCCTAGACTAGATGTTCCTGCTCTGGCAGAGGGGTTGGACTCGATGATCTCCAGAGGTCCCTTCCCTAACATTCTGTGATTCTGTGGTTTCACAGAATCACAGGATAGTTGAGGTTGGAAGGTGCCTCGGGAGCTCATCTGGTCCAACACCCCTGCTCACATAGGACCATCTCGAGCCCAAACAGTATAACAGTATTTTCGATTCAGCCCAAAGGATGCTTTTAAAACTATCCTCAAAAGTTAAGAAACTAAAATATAAAATACTCTTTTTATTTTATTTTTTTTAATTTCATTTAAAAGATAAAGCATTTCTTCTTAGTGAAGTTTTTTTTTCCCCATTTTAAAGTTTTCCAGACAGCTACCAAACTAATTTATTCCTTGTTCTCACAACTTTAACTTCAGCAGACTTGAAATAATGACTTAAGGAATTTGTTCACTTCCTTGTCTTCCCAAATGCTTCAGAAGGACTTTTAACCTCTCTGGACTTAATCACATAATGATAGGAGTTGGAAGGGACTTCTGGAGATCACATAGTCCAACCCCATGGTTGTACTAGTGGGGATCTGGAGTTGTGAAATGGACTATGTGCTGATTTCAGCTGCTGCGTTCTGGTTGTTCATGACAAGGAAGTTCTTTTTGAAGTTGGTACCAATTTCCTGTCACTACAGAGAGCTTTGGATGTTCATCTGGGAGAAAGCTGATTTTGTATGCCAACCAGCTTCACTGACTTCCATGTGTAGCACCAAGTTATCAGCAGTTCATAATTTTTTTTTTATATCAGAGGTATTTTAAATGACCACGCTGTTCAACCTTTCTCTCAAGTCTGCAAGGATAGTGTGTCCCTTCTCTGGTGTGGCAACTGATTACAGGGACCCAGTTCAGCAGTGAGTCTGAGACTGAGATGTTTATTTTTTACACACACGTGATTTATATACTTTTTACAAGCAAGTCGTGGCAAATCTTAATTGGTCCTCTGGACTTCTATGGTGGTTGTGGTGACTCTTCATTGGTTCCTCACTCTGCTCGAATGGCAGAATTACACGCTGGCCAAGCAGAGCAAGTTCTCCACTCTGCTTCCTTATCACATCAGCACGTCAGCCTGTCCCAGGGTCAGCCAATCACGAGTTCTTCCGTGCTCTCACTTCGGCCCCTACACTTGTCCAGAGTCCTGTTCCACGGCTCACTGCACAACTCCAATTTATCACCCCTCACAATCTGGCTTGTAGGGGCGGGGTTGAAATCTGTACAGCGTCCCAGCTCTTTGCAGACTGAGGGACCCAAGGCTGGTGTGCTCATCTATTGCTGGGCATGCACTGAATCCAGAGTACAGGATGCTGCTCAGAGTACGCCTCTGTCAGATAAAGTTTCACCAGAAACTTATTTCCACCCAATTCTTTCTATGATGATGCGACGAGCTGGCAAATAATGAAGTCTTGTAACATCGTTCTTGCATTTCCACCAGACATGGTTGTCTGGATGATTCATAAATGCTTAGGAGCTCCCGTATGGCTAGCTGGAGTGTGGAAAGAGAATGCGTCACCACAAAAAAGCTCTTCCAGGAACCATGAGCCCAAGCATGATGATGTTCAGCTTGCCAGCCAACTCTTTCATCACAGGCAGAGAGGAACGGAGCACAGCGAGGCCTCTCGGAAAAGACGACGTTACCTCGGGCAGGAAAGGCAGTCAAGGAAAAAGCTGGAGCAGCTTCACGTCTGCTCCCTGCGCTGGGTGACGGGGACTTGTGCAATAGGTTTAAAGACATAGACCTGTCTGCACCTACCCAGCTTTGTTCAAGCACCCCGAATGTATAGCTACCATATTGCTTATGCAGACTGCTTCATGTCAACAAAATAATTCCTTTTAATGTTTTGGCTTTTACTAATGCAGACTACATCTCCTTCCTTCTCCACTGAAAAACATGCCATGGGAATTGGCCTGGGATATGCTTAATTGAAAACAGAGGAAGACTGATGCCATTTCCAAGTAGTGCCTTTCTTGTGATATACTCATTTACTTAGCAATCGGGTTGTGTGCTTACAGTAATAACACCATCTTTTTTTTTTTTTTTTCAATCCTGTGTTTTGAAATACCATATAATGAAAAAGAAAAACATTCCAGACAGAATCAAGAAATATCTGACCACTGTTAATTAACAGAACCCAAATTGTTCTTGTCCTTCTGGCGACAGGAGGATAGAGGAAGAATTGTTCTCCTTCTAAAAAAAAAAACAAACACAAAAACCGAACAACAAAACCAAACAACAAAACCAAACAACAAAACCAAAAATTAATAAATAAATAAGTAAATAAAAGAACCGCAGAAGTACTTTTGTAGTATACTCCAGAGTTGTCTTATTTATTTTTAAACACTAGTAAATCATTCAATTGTTTCAACCAGGCTTAGTTCCAAATAGTTCTAAATTTGGAGTTAAGGAATTGGTCTTGAAAAGACATGCAGGAAAACAGAACACTCTTCCTCTCTCATTTCCTGTTTCTATTGATGAGAATTCGGGCTTCTCTTTAGTTAAATTGGCAGGCATTACTCCCCCATGGACTGTCCTTTTTGTCAAGGATCACAGAATATCCGCTTCTCATATGAAAAGCATGACTTTATAATCCAGTGTGTGTTGTAAAAAAGGGGATTTTTTCTTTAAAAATGAGCCACAGCATCATTAAAAGCATTTTGATGTTTTTATATTACTGTACAAAAGTGATTATTAACTTAATGTGTTTTTAATACAGCTGTGTTGTCTTCTAATACTGCTGATCACAATCTTGGATGTAGAATGCATAGCAATAGAAGCACAGCAAGGCACAGTGAGATAACAAGAACATCAGCTGTCATGAACCAAGTGCTCTGATTCTTCCCAATGGTCCTGATACAAAGAGGGATGATAAAATTTAATCAGGAGGCAGAGCCTCTGCCCCAGGAATTTAAGTAAATGGCCAAGGAGCTTCGAAATATTCTTAGAGGAAAGGAGTTTGCACAGACCTCTGGGGGGGGCTCAGGCTCTGCTCGTAGCAGGCATCAAGGATTTCTTTGAGACATTAAGCATGGACATGGAACATAAGGAGGTTCAAGGGTTTTAAGATTTCAGTCACAAGATTTTTGTATTGTATCCATGTGAGTCTACCAAACGGTATTTTAAAACTGAAATACATATTTTGTGATATTTATGTCTGCAAATACTACTGATTCTGAAAATGGAAGCAGCACTGGGGTCAGTGATGGTAGACATTAGTGTGGTAGGCATCACTCGAAACAGTCTACTTAACTGGAAGGTGCCTAATGGGAGCATTTTCAAAAATAAAGGTAACTTTGGTTTTCATTTGTTTTCCTGGTATTTTCTAAGAAGTTCGACCCCACAGTGACAATTGCAGGCTTTTTCAGATTAAGACTATGCAGTTATTTAACTGAGTAATCATTAAAGGCTCCCTATTCAGCTAAGTCGAGGTCATAAACGTAGCTCTGATGTGATTTAAGAAGGTTGTGATGTTGATATGCTCTGATACCCATTTACATTGCCTTTACTCACTGAAAAATGGGTTTGTCATCATATTAATGGCACCTGTAAATTTGGCTTATACTTAAACATAGTAATGAGTTTGGAAAGATTATTTATTCTGTAACAGTTTAGCAGTGTCAAAGCAACCCAGAAAAACAAGACAAATTTCTTGCCATGTCTGAACATCCATCTCTCTTAAGCCGGTCATAGTGACTTAACGTCATAATGTTTCCATTTTAACTGAATGAAGCACTGATTACTGACTTTGAATGTGTAAATCAGGCATTTTGTATAGGAAAATGTATGGTGCTTGGGCTAGCACCAGAGTGCTGTGAAGAACAAAAAGAATTTACAGATCCAAACCTGAATCAAAATTTCTGCTTTCCACTTTAAATAGTCTCCCAGAGAAGTAGCTGGGATTCATAAGAATGCTTCAACGCATGATTTCACAGACAAGAAAAGCCTTTACTAATACACTGAAATATTTTCATATCCACATCCCATATGTAATCATTAAAAAAGTGTGATTCAACAGGCTGGAAATCATAGAATCACCATGGCTGGAAAGGACCTCCAGGATCATCAGTCAAACCTTCGTCCCAACATTTCTCTAACCACTAGACCACAGTCTCAGGTGCCACATCCACTCGTTTTTTCAACACCTCCAGTGATGATGACTCCACCACCTCCTTGGGCAGCCCATTCCATTGTCTAACCACTATCTCAGTGAAGAAATTCTTCCTAATATCTAATCAGAATCTTCCCTGGCACAACTTGAGGCGTTAAGGGAAGAGGTGTTGAGGGAAGAGGCGAGATCTGAAAGAGGGAAACTGTCACAAGGCCAAAATGAATTAAAAAGGAATGAGTCTGAAAGGACTTTAATGGACAGATTTAATTTGTCTCTTCTTGGATGAAGAAGCAAGCTCCTTAGGAAGGAAAAAGATTTTCAAAGTGTTTTTAGCATGTTGCTCCCTGGGAGCAGGCCTGTTCCTGTGGTGCAGGTCAATCTGCAGAAAAATCCCCTTCTCCCAGGGATGAGGCCAGACCCATCTCACCCCACCCAACCTCACAGTGATGTAATCCTGTTCACTTCAGCAGGCAGGGCTTCTGTTTCTGGTGGCTGCTGCCATCACTTCTGCAAAGCTAATTGCCCTACTGGGAACCCCTGGCTGCTTTGGCTACAGAGGCTGTAAATGCACAGTCGTTTGTCCTCTCCTTGCAGTCCTCCCTCTTTTGGTTGTTTTTAATGTGAACTATTTTATTCTATTATGGGCAACTTAAATAGGCATATATTACTGTAGTTCCATATGTAATAACATAGGCTTCTCTCCACTCCCACAGATTTCCCTGTAAAAACCAAGCACATTTATTAGATATCTGTAATCCATTGCACAGCACCAGAACTGTAAATTACAGTTTGTTTCCTACTATAAATGGCTTAATCTCATAGGCTGTAGTAACTTTTTATAGGGAGACCCATTCTTATTCCTACCTGGGCAATCTCCTAGGGGTAAATGTGTCTACCTGGTACCTTTGCCTAGCGATACATTCGTGTACAGGAGAGCTTTGATTGCCACATAAGAATTTACATTTTTTAGTGCTCTTGGGCTAAAATTAGGTATAAATACTGTAGAGGGAAAGAAGAGAAAATTATTCATAGCCAGGTATAGCCAGAGGTGGAAAAAGGAACAGAAAAATTATAGTAGGGGGTAAGCCGACAATGGGTTTGCAGGCTAATTACTACTAACTGGCTTTTGCTGGTAGCTGAACGAAACCCCTTCAGAAGTCCTATGACCGTTTCTGCTCTTTCTTACTTGCTCTGTCTCTATCCTTTTTCTAGCCTTCCTACAGAAGAACTGATGTGCTCTCATGTTTGCAGAATGATATTCTGGTGGCAACAGTACAGGTCAGGAGGAGTGAAGCAAAGATCAGCATAAATTATAGGGAAATTATTTGAAAGATTTAAAAATGAGATTAAAAAAATCCAATGGGATAAGCTTAGAATGAGAACAATCTAAACTCTTGGTGTATAAATTAATCCAGACCTTGCACTTGCTCTATGTAAAGGTCTTTCTATTCAAGTGTAAAATGTCATATCCTACCTAGAGCTATAACCAGATCTTGTCTGATTCCAGCAAATTAAAAAGAATGATCCTTTTTTCTTTGCAGGACTCAACAAGGTCAAGAAAGATCTCACTGGTATGAGAAGAGATGTGTGCTTTCTGAGGAGATAATTCTGGTAAAAGACTCAGCCTGCAGACATGTAGCTGTGATTTTTCTAGAGACTTCTGTGACTGAGGAAAGGGTGCTCCTGTGCTTCTTGACCTTAGGAGAAGTGCCAAAATGGGGCACATGGTTACTCACACAGTAAGAATTAGTGGAGGATTGGCAAACTGGCAAAAATTAGATGTGTATCTGAAAAAGCAAGTTAAGTGCTGCTGTTAGGAATGCTAGGTGTGCTGCTGGCGTGGGGCTGACTTTCCTCTCCTTTCTTGAGCTTAAGCAGACACACAGAGACACATTCACAAGATGTCTCGGTCTGAGTGAAAACCTCCAATCCTCTTTTGCAAGCTGGCACAGATAGCCATGAAAACAGAGTCTCCTAAGGAAATGGTGCTACTGTCATCTTTTGTAAAACAGATGGATTACTTAGCCCAAAAATGAAAACAGAAGTTTAGAGACCACCATTTACTTTCTCATCTCTGATCATACTTTTCCTTGAAGCTAGGTGATATTATAGGGGCAAGAATCTAATATGAATGGATGAGAAAGATAGCAAAAGCTCAGGGGTTTGCAGCCTGGCAGGGAGTCTTGGGCTCCATCCTTGCACCAGGAATTGTTTCTGTGCAATGTAAACCAGTCAAACTGGGAAGCACATTGCCCTGCTATCTCAGCATCCTAACTACTTTTGTAGTACTTGTAGTACTACAAGTAAAGAAGAACCTGAAGTATCTCCTCTTTGCTTATTAAATTTCTTTTGTTCCTTTCTTTCCCAAAGAAATTGAAAGGGTAAGGAATAAATGATGAAAAACAGATTACTTCTATAGTCATATAACAGTCAAGATAGTAAACAAAATGCAAACAGCTTGAATAATTGCAGTTATGTTGCCAAGCCTTGACAGCCTGTCTTGCTGAGTTTCACTGTCCTTATCCACCTAAGATCCCACCAAGTCTGCAAGGACAGTGCTCATGGACGGGGAGCTTGCTTGACTTCCCCTCTGCTCTTCCACATTTAGCTGTTCCCAAGGGGGAGGGCCCCGCAGAACCAGGATACCAGCATGGAGCCTCTTCCTGTGCTCTCTGTGTATTTTTAATCCTCTTCCAAAGTAGAGGCAGGCAGCTGTGAGGTCAGTGTGAACTATTTACTCCAAGTCATATGTCAAAGGGTTCCTATGCCCTTTTGTGATTGTGAGCACAGCAATGGTCTATTAGCATTTACATGCAGTACTGTTGTGGTGCAGCTGCAAGTCATAGCAGTGGTACAAGTGATATAAATGAGGCTGGCCAAAGCTCCTTTTGTCACTCTATGTTCTCCAGCTCTGGGCTTTACACTTGCATTGTGTTACAAAGGCTTTGGCCAAACTCCATTGTTCCCCAAGGAAGCTCAGTGAAGCCCCCTCAGCCATCACAAGGTCCAAATCAGAATCACATTTCTGGACAATGAGCCAGACTCCTGGCCCCAGGCCCAGCTCTCTGCCTGGCTGGGGAAGCATGTAACAGCCTTGAAAACTGCCTGAACACACTGGTGGAGTAAGACACAGAGAAAAATGGCTTTTGCTTGTCCTGGGCACAGCAGTAAGGGGAGATGGATGTGCCAGAGCTGACTGGGGCTCTTGATGGTGCCTAGGTTAAAGGAAACATATCTCTCCTCCCATTCCTCAAATATCTGCTCCATTGATTCAGTCTGATTTTCCCCTAGCATGAGAAATTTAGGGGGTGGAAGCTGAGATCATTCTCTGATAAAGCAAAACCATCTGTTAACCTTGAGTGCTGTCTGCATCCAGCAGCCAAGAAACCTCCATTTCTGCTCCGCATTATCACTGGGTGATACTTTGATTCCCCAGGAAAAGTCTAGGGAAATTAGATTTATGGAGACCAGAGCTTTGCTGGTGTGAATCAGAAGGGTGGCTGCTCTCGCTCAGCAGGGAGGTCCCCTGAAATGCAAGCAATGTGCTTAAGTTGCTCAGTGAATTAGTTTTGCATGATCAGTCCTGCATGGAGGACTCAGGTAACAAATTTCTAGTAAATCAATAGCCAGGAGAGGGACCTGCAGAGGATGCACATGGCAAACCAATGTCTTCTCTGAGCTACTTTAAATGACACTTTTTGTAGGGGGTTTTAGTGTGCGTGATGATCCCAGCTGTCACGGCATGAAGTTCTGCATTGTGAAAGAGAAACTCTGAGTAAACAAAAACTTCATTATTTTCAGTTCAAAATTATCTGTGAAATCCTATCTACATAGGTATTCAAGCTGAGAGTTGGTTATCTTAGACAAATAGCAAAAAGAAGAGTCTTCATTTAGGGTGTCTGCTGCAGTAGTATCAGGTGGCACTCTCTCAGACCTGAAGGGTGGACTCCATCAGGATTCAGGAGACTGGTACCCTGACTTCCTTTCCCTGTGTATGAGGATAACAAACAGTCTTCAACCTTGCTTTGGTATTTAATTTTGTCATATATCTGTTCCTGAATCTTGCCTCTAAATGGCCTGAGATGGTATTAATTTCTCTGAAACTTGTGGTCTGGGACGTTGATACTCCCCTTAGCATCTCTAATCAGAAATGTTTGTAATTGGTATCTATTTGTTTACTTTTGGTTACTGAGAAAGTAGAGCAGAGAGGCAACATCTAATAAATTACTCTGAGTAAATCCTAGATACTGTGTTCAGAATGGAAAATCAAACATTTTGCAGTGAGGTCTCCAACATCTAACAAATCACCAATGATGTAAGTAGGATTTTCTACTTAGTGTTGCTATGGGTATATAGTTGTTACTATTTAAAGGTGCTTTAAGTACATCTTGACAGCAATGATAACAGCTGTGTGTTCAGGAGTGCAGAATGCAGTTATTATTCAGGAGATCTGACTAAATTTGGACTCGCTCCTTGCAATTTACTGTAATTATGTGACTGCAAGAGGTGCTGTTAAACATTTTAAGGGTCAATGAGAGAGAATTTAATTATATCATGCTGACAGTTATTTTGCTTTCCATGCATAAAGTATTAAGTGTTAAAACCCTTGGACTGATTAGTAGAAAATCAAGATTAATGTCTTACTATACTATAAAGAGAAGGAAGTGTGGGTGTTTTTAGCAAAAATATGAACCCTGATAGACATCAATAATCCTCTTGTGGGAAGGACTAGGATAACAGAACGTGACATGTGGCTTTGTTAATGAAAATAAAACCTTATGAAATAAAACAAAACTCAGATGTTTGGTCACTTCAGGGTGACATCATGTAGGCACTAGTTGCCTCCTTGCTATATGCCTTCTATGCAGAACTCAGTCTGAAAGGATTGGCTGCAAGCAGCTGCTTTGCCTCAAATATTCCAGATATCAGCTTCTCCAAACAATCTTATGGTGAGTAGGGAACTTGTTGTGACTAAGTAATTTTTAGTGGATGTTTCATCTATTTGTCTCATTTTCAAAGCTCTGCTTCCTTCAGGATTTCCACTGTAAGGGTCATAAAAGACAGCTAATGTTAATGTTGTTTGCATTATGGATTACTGTTATTTTGTCCCTAACATATGATTTTCCAATCTGTATGTGTCTATTTGTCAGTTTTGTGTTGTGTTCAACACAGATGGGCTGATTCTGTGACCAGGGCTCTCGGATGTGAGTCATGCAATTAATTAATAACAAAGCCACCCACCCAGAAATCTCAGTGTCCTGAATATTACAAAGTACACTCATGGGTGAAACCTGATGTGCAGAATGAAGTGACTTGCTGAGGGTCACTCAATTAAATATTTAAATTCATCCTGCCAACTATGACTCCTGAACTTCAAAGCCTGTTTCTTCTCTAAACAAACTCTTGGTAATATCACATGACACAGGAGCACAGCAGGAAAAAAGTACCACGTTGCTTCTGTTCACATACGTCTATGTTAACATGAAATGCAAGAAATATGATGGAGTGGAGTTACCAAAGATTTCAGGACAGCTGAGATCACTCTTGACAACCTTTTAAGAGTGCGTTCTGCAGTGGTTATGAGGAACCCATTTCACACCCTGTCACCTATATCAAAGGCCAATTCATTGCACTTAGAGGCTGATTGAAAACATAATCGAAAAGAGTGAGGTAAACACACACTGATCTCTTCTTTCATTTAAGGAAGAGCAAATGCAAACCTGTAAATTTTCTAATTTTATTTTGGCTGTGTGTGCATTTGAATGGAATTATTGTCAAGAACAACAATTATTGAGTTTAATGTGAATATTATTTTTTTTTTTTTTTTTTGGAACAACAGTAAAATTCCACTGGGAAAGGAGTGTACTCTGGAAATTTCACCTGGGCAGGAGTAATAAAATGCACCAGTACTGATTAGAAGGAGATCTGGTAGAGAGCAGCCCTGTGGAGAGGGACCTTGGACTCCTGGTGGGCAACAAGTTGTCCATGGGACAGCAGTGTGCCCTTGTGGCCAGGAGGGCCAATGGTATCCTGGGGTGTGTTAAGAAAAGTGTGTCCAGCAGAACAAGGGAGGTCCTGCTGCCCCTCTGCTCTGTCCTGGTGAGACCTCACCTGGGGGATTGTGTCCAGTTCTGGGCTCCCCATCTCAAGAGGGACAGAGATCTGCTCCAGAGAGTCCAGTGGAGGGCTACGAGGGTGACTGGGGGACTGGAATGCCTGCCATATGAGGAGAGGCTGAGAGATCTGGGGCTTTTCAGTCTGGAGAAGAAAACACTTAGGGGGATCTAATTAATGTGTATAGATATATGAGGGCTGGGTGTCAAGAAGAAAGGGACAACCTGCTTTCACTTGTGCCCTGTGATAGGACACGGGGCAATGGTCACAAGCTGGAGCACAGGAAGTTCCACCTCAGCCTGAAGAAGAACTTCTTTACTGTCAGGGTTCCAGAGCACTGGAAGAGGCTGCCCAGGGAGACTGTGGAGTCTCCTACCATGGAGACTTTTAAGACCTGTCTAGATGTGTTCCTGTGTGACCTGCCCTAGACTAGATGGTCCTGCTCTGGCAGGGGGTTTGGACTCGATGGTCTATGGAGGTCCCTTCCAACCCCTAACATTCTGTGATTCTGTGATACACAGCTTCATAATTCTGTAGAATATCTTCTGAATTTTTTTGAGCATCCACCTGTTTTGGATATGTTGCTTAGTAAGTATTCCATCAACTCCTCACAGCATTTTACTTAACAATATTTTCTAGAAACCACATGATGAAAATGTTTATCATTTGGATAAAGTAATGAAATTGACCTTACTCGATTTTCTTGTGTAATGCTGCCAAAGTCTGTAACAGTAACGATGATAAATATAAACTCAGAATTTCTTAGCCAAGATTTTGTAATGAAAAAGCATCAATTTCCACAGACATTATTTTCAGTTGTGTAATTGCTTTGTAGGGACTCTGAGATAGAGCAGGTGTTCGGGAAGAGAAATGGTTCAATTTCCCTCATTTGGGTGTGTGTTTACACAGTGAAATACTCTTGATTTGTACATTAAGATTGTACAAGAGGCCAAAAGCACCCCCAGAGTCATATGTGAAGGTGTAAAACTGCAACATAGCATAAAACAGAGCAAGACAGTTTTGGTTTTGGTTTGGGTTTTTTTTGGGTTTTTTTTTCAAAAACCAGAATACCCTCCAAAAATATCAAAGTGCAACAGTAGCTTTAGCTGTTTCCATGTTTACATCCTAAAAAGCACTATTCAGTCATTAAAATAAATATGCCAATTAATATATTCACAGAAACCTCTGCTCTTTTCTGGTGTTTGTGTGCCAGACACTTAAACCTGATTTAGCTACTCCATTTGAGACTGTCTGCAGAGGATGAAAACAGGAGTGGTAGGAAGGAACCCACCAGTGACCTATCGAGTTTCACTGAAACTGCTGTGTGGGATTAAGCAGAGAGATTGCAGAAAAGGAGAATGGAAAAATCTATGCATCTTTGTGCCCTGAGGCAATGCCTGACAGTAAACACAACCCTTCTTCGACCCTTCTGTGCGCTGTGGCATCAGCCGAGAGCGGAGATCTCGCTGCCTGGCTGGAGCTTGGGAACTGCCCTGCCGTGGAGAGGACGTGCGAGCTGCTGATATTCCCAACTGGCCTGATAGCAGCACTGCTGCCTCCTGCTATTGCCTTGGTTTCACAATAAATACCTAAGTGGTGGGTGGGTATTTCCAGTCGGCTGTGTCTACATGCTGTGTTTAGCAACAGTCCTGGAGCTGTAAAAATAACCAAGCCAGCCTTTCCTGACGGCTCTCTTTCCCTTACGCTGAAAGCAAGAAAGGCAAAAAATATTGCTTGCACTTCCCACACCCTGGTCATGACTTTAAGGGCTTTCTTTTTTAATCTCAGACGTCTTAGTTTCCTTTAACTCTCGTCTCCATCCAGAAAATACTAGATGTGTAATAAAATCTGCAGACAAAGCCACAGGTGATGGCAACTATGGAACTGAATAGCCATTACAGGCTTGTAAGGTGCTCTCTGGCCTTTTCCAGTGCATAGGCAGCCTCCTGTCCCTTGCTTGTTTTCCCTATGTTCTCTGTGACTTCTAGCTCAGTTGCAATTTTCAGTAGCTCATAATACATGTTAAAAAGATATTTTTTTTTGCCTGCTCGTAGCAGAGACAGCATGAAGCCACAAAATGTGGAGTCTGGGTCTGTTGTGATTGGACCTCTGTTCAGATACAGGAATGCTAAATGCAGAGGGAAAAGATTTACTTGATCAGTCTGGACATCTCTCTGCCAGGACAGGCATGTTCCCCACAGCACATTTTCTGGTGTTAAGTCTAATTTGAAATATGGCTGCTACCACTTCCTTACACTAGCCTTCCCTACTTAAAGCTGATCTCATTGTCAGGCAGTTTTTCCATATTTTCAAGTGCTTGCTTTCTCAATTCCATCCTATTATTCCTAATAAACACCATTCTAACATGTTCAAAAACTTCTCTTCTTACTATCTCCAACTGTATGCAGATGATTCTGTGTTTCCCCACAATCAGAACTTAATCAGCTTGCACATGCTGGACACATTAGGACCTTCCAGGTTGGCCAGGCTGGCCCTGTGTCACCAGGTTTTTCTGAAAGAAGCTTGCCTGTTACAAATGGCAGTGACCTGGAAGCATCAGTCAGAGCTGCTGAAGGGTATTCCAACAGGAAAGTGGCCAGGAGATGTCTGTCTGGAAGAGAAGCAGGGAGGAAGAGTGACTTAATTCCCTTCTAGCACCTAGAGGAGAGCTGGGCATGGGTGGTAGGGAAGGGAAATGGAGCTCTGTGTTCATCAGATACCCTTTTCCAGCAATACAAGGGCTGAGAACATTGTACTGAATGAGAAACTTTCCTGAGCGTCTCTCCCTCTTCCTGACAGCAAGGAGAAGAATGGAGAGGATAAATTCTCAGCTCACCACAGACTTCTTCCCTCTCTCCCCTCTTCCTAGTGCCTAACCTTTATTTACCATTGCCCATGTATTTTAGGTTTCTGGCAACTCTAAGATATGTGTTCAGCTTGAACTGGAGTGAGGGGCACTGGCTGAGTGCAATGTGACCTGGTGGACAGTCCTCTGGGACCAAGGGGTGCTTCCTCCCAGATGTAGAGGAGAAACACCCAATAGGGAAGGAAACAGTGAGAAGGAAAGGAATTTTTGGATAAGGTAACTGTTGTTGTTGAGACGGACATGACACAAAAGCTTGTGAGCAAGAAGACACTTTTAATGTTGTAACAAGCCTTTTTATACCTTTCCTTAAACATGTGTGTCTATATATGATTGGTTCAGTCAAGGATCAACAGTTCATGACTGGACAACTTTTCTCTGCTATACCTTCAAGAAACTTCCTTTATGTGTTCCTTCTGGCAATCTAGCAGTTTCTTCTCGTGGTTCCTTATGCTGTTTACTCCGCTTTTCTCAGGACTTTCCAGCCTCTTCAAGGATACATGGTTATCTGCTTGTATTCTGATCCCTCGGACCAGCCAAGGTCTCCCACAGGTAACTATTAATCCACTAAATAGAAACATTAAGGATCCCTCATGTTACATTTAGCTGGAGATAGACAGCACTTTACTAATTATTCTTCTGCAAAGATTTGGCTAGCAGATCTTATTCATCCCATTATGTACAGATTTTCCCAGCCAACTTTCATGTCCTTACCATGAAGGAATTTACTTCAGTATCATGTGGCCATGAGATGCACAAAATTCCGTTCAGCTGCCATCTTATCTCACAGGCATGTAACTTACTGCCAAGCTAGTGTAGGTACATTTAGTCTATCAGTGTCCCAGGAGAGCACAGTAATCAGTATGGTTTTGTTAATTTTGTCCAAGGAACTGGTTTTACAGTTATGTTCTGAGCATCTAGACTAAATAAGACTGTGCCCAAAGTAATGGCTTTCCCAGTATTTCAGTGGAGAGAAAATTCATTCAGTTTGTGCAGGATTTAGTTCACTTTATTCTGAACTGTCAAGATTTGAATCCACATCACCTCCTCTTAAGTGTATGTACCACTGAGTAAGTCCTTTCCTGCTCACTAGTTAATGCTACTTACACTGTGTATAAAGTTCTTTAGTAGTCAGACAAATGGGGATTGGAAGCTAGCTTGTCTGCTTTCATGGAAGCAGGCTGGTCCACAAGGTTATCCTTCTTTAGGACCTCCAATGTAAATGCTGAACAACTAGACCATTAGATGTCAGAGACACCAGTTGCTTCAGGTTGTGTAAAAAGGGGGTATTTCAAGCAGCTAACTACAATAAATAAAGAAATAACTTAGTGACTTGAGGCATCATGTCCCAGTGACATGGGACAGCTTCTTAGTGTTGGCATTTACCACGAGGCAGTTCAAGTAGCTCACCACAGGGCTGTATGGACCTCCTGCTGAAGTGCCTGTGCATCTCATAGCAGTGCCCTTTGCTGGGGATATGGATGCGATTTTGCAAACTGATACCAAAAAAATCAATCAATAACTACACTCCTGCCTCACAGCTGAATGTCCCAGTGTCAGATTCACACTTTCACTGTATCTCTGCATGTTTCCTGGTAAACTATAAGTCATTTTTGTGACAGCTTCTGTGTGAGATGTGAGGCATGCCTCCACGCAGTTTCGTGGGAACTTTGGGTCCGAACCCCTCCAGATTCAATGCTCCCACACTGAGGGATTACTTCTGTCCAGGAGCGTGCTCAACTGAAGCTTCCTCTCTTTGTGTCCTCCACAGGCCATGCTTGGTGAAAAACTATGTCTGGACTCACCTTGAGCAGAGGCTTCTGGTTGTTAAGGAGGCTTTCTTTTGAGGTTTCCTCTGAGGCTGTCCTCACAGTAAGACATTTAAGCACCGGAAGGCAGGACTGAAGATGTCCTTCTACTCAGCATCCTCTTGTAAACTCACTGGGCTGGATTTTTTAAATAATTGCAATTTGAATCTATCTAATTTTTCACTTGTGCTGTGGAGGGAGTTTTCAGTGCTTTGATTCCTGTTCCAATGGGAACCTGTTCCAACAGGTCTATCTCACCTGCCTGTGGATATTAGGTATTTCCATCTCTGCTGGGTCATCACAGAGAACCCATTTTTATTTTATTTACATGTATCAAATTTAAATTTACATCAGGTAATATAAATAATCTGTATTCCTATTTTTGTTTTCCTAATAAAAATATATAAAAATAAATACATAAAAACTAGAGCAGCTGTAGTAAAATACACCTTTTTTTTTTCTTTTTTTAATAAATATTTTTGCAAATGTTTGTTTGTAGCTTACCAATATAACTGTCTAGTTGCCTTGTATTTTAGATTTTGTCTCCTGAGTAAGGACCATTCCCTCTTTTTGGTTTCTCCTGCACTAGAATTTGGTAGCAGATTTTAGGAAGTAATTATAATAAAGATATAAATGAAGAAACGATAAAGAAATAGCTGAAAAGGGGTATCTAGATGTTGTGTTAAAAACACTTCCATTCATGACATCTTCCTGGAGCCCATTGTCTTTCTAGCATAACTCTGAGTAAAATGAAAATAAACTTTACTGGTTTGCATTGTTTTGAAGCCCAGAATGTGACTTAGAAAAACAATTTGGGACCACAATGAAAAAGGCTTATTACCAAAGAAGCTGAAGTGTCACCAGATTTAATCCATCACCTTCTTGTCTGCCAGTAAAATTATGCCGTGTCTGTATGCACTACTCTGCCCTTCCGATTCTGCCTGCTAATATGTACAGAAACTTTCTTTTAAAAGATTAAAGTAATATTGAGCTTGCATTAATTGAGAGATTTTGCCCTGTTGGAGGGAATAATAACAACCATACCCGTTTCAGGGGTACTACACACAAAAGCCTTATGACAGGACTGAAATGCTCTGAGGGTGGAAGAAACGTCTGGAAGTTGTTCAATGCAGCCTGGACTATTTTTTATTTTTTTTTTTTCATTTTAAATGAAGGCTGAGCTGTTCAGTCATGAATGAGAACAATAGAGGCTTTTAAAGGAATGCAGTTGGGAAGGTTGGCTTTTATTGGCAGTTTGTGCAAGGTCTGTGCTTCCAGAGTGCTGTCAGATGCAAGTCTGGAGTGACTGAGGAGCTGGACCAGCTCTTTTGTGTTGCATAAACTCAGACTTGGTCTTGAGGCGCGCAGACCATGATAGTGGCACCAGTCCAGCAATAATGGAAGACAGACAGGAAAGAGAAGAGTCTCCTCTGAAAAGGGCACTGTAAAAAATGAATTATAAACCAGAATGTGCAGATTCTACTTGGCTGGGTGGGAAGGCCCACTGTTTCTTTGTTGCTGCAATAAGTTTTTAATTAAAGGTAGGTTCTGGTTATAAATCTTGTGGTGAATGCATCTGGATGGCTTCTTAACACTTAGGTAAATGACTAAAAGTATGGCTTTCCCAAGATTTCAGAAGGAAAGTTTCTGTAATGGTTTGAAAACAAACCAGTGACAGACTCCAAGTCAGAAATACAATTTAATAAGAAAAAAAAATAAAAGCAATAATACAAAGGAAAACCACAAACAGAGTCAGAATACAACCTGATACTCTGTAGTTAGGGTGGTGGTAGCAGTCCAGATGAAACAGTGGTCTTGTAGAAAAGATCTGGTAGCTCTTGTCCTCTGGAAATCCAGTGGGTAAGGCCCCCTGTGCTGTACTGAACTCCAGTTTATATCCAGGTGGGAGCACTTGGCTCCTCCCCCTGGGTGGAGCATCTCACAATGGGTTGATATCAGTCTATGAGTCATGCAGTGGGTCCTTGATGGTCCATTAAACAGAAATAGCTCCTGGGGGGAGCTCTGTATGAGTCATGGGGCGAGGCATGGATGGGCCCATTAACAGGGAGGACTCCTCCTGCTGGGTGGGAAGGTGTTAACATCTCCCCTGACCTTGAACTTCTTTCCTTATCTGTTATAGCCTGGGGTGTGAGGTCTGTCCTGGGCAGCTGCTACCCATGATTTTCTTAACAGCCCATGAGCACTGACATAGAGAGTATAGAATATACAGTTTTGGTTCTACCCACATAAGGATAAACTGGTCCCAGCCCCTGTAACCATGACAGTTTCATATAGTATTTTCTCTTGGCAGATTTGCAGCTTCTGTGAAACCAAGAATTAAAAAGAAATCTTCAGCAATTTATTGACTTTTACCGACCAAGAATAAGGTTAAATCTGTTCAATCATTTAATGTCTCTCTGAGTGGAAAGTCACAAATGTGTAGGAAGGTACAAATAGTTCCCAGAATAGGGAAGCAAAAAGCATTGGCCAGGTCAAAGCGCATTCAGATTCATTGCAGTAATATCCTGAAGAAGAAAGCCTGGCAAGCAGAACAGTGAGCATTTTATCACTATTTATATTATCATCGCCCCTAAGAAGACGCCATCGCATTCGAGTTGCTCAGGTCTGTCCCAGAGCACTTTTGACCTTCTCTCCACCAACTTCTTTTCAAAAATCATGTTCTGCAAGAAGGGCACTGTAAAAAATACTACATGCAAATTAAATATATCATTACTAGGCACTTCCATGTCTTTTTTTCTTTTTTAAATAGAAATGACCACTATGGTGAATGCACAGAATAAAGGTAGTCAGTAGAGGTATAGCAAGCCTATTCAAAAGAGATTGAACTGAACAGAAGGAATGTTTAGGTGATCTAAGTATGTTACAAGCTATTGTGAATTTCCTTTCTGATCTTTCCATTTTTTTCTGGGACTTAAACTCCATATTCAGTAAGCTATTCTTTCTGAGTGATGATCTTCTCCCAGAGCATACTTTGATGTTATAGGGGTTTTCACAGAGTTAATACAGAAGTGTTATTTCAGATTGCAATAAGCATGAGGACATATTCCAGATATACTGTCTGATTTCCACCACATGTCTGGAGTGAATTATCTTTCTCTCCTAACATGACAGATTTATCTCAGAAGTTTCCGAAACTCCCACTTACCTTGTAAATTCCTTAGATGCAGTTGTATGATGTTTAGTTTTATGTAAAGAGCCAGACGTGTATTGCAGGATTTAAAAATACCATTTATCCCATTGAGTTGAACACATTAAATAACTTGAGGAAATCCAAAATACCTGTCCATTATCATAGTATTTCTAGAATCCTGGCAGATGCAGGAATACACTTGTCAGAGCAGAAAAATCTGTATCTGTGGTTATACTACATTTAGTAAACAGAATAGCCTATTTAATCTTTCTCTGGGTTCTTAAGTTGGAAAAGTTCCATAAAATTAAATCCTTTTATTAATTGTGTTTATTTTCCTTGCTGTACAGTTATAAATCCTGGTAAGACCCTACTCTGTTTTGTTTCATACAAAGGCAGCCTCACCCCAGAGACCCCACAGCCTCCACTCTTAATACACAGATGAGCAAGCCACAAAGCGAGCACATAAATACAGAAAAACTAACAGAGAAAACAAACAGAACACACAGAGGAAGCCAATTCTCCATGAGCATTAGGCTGAAATCCTTGCTTGTCATTATCTATTATTGATAGACTCAATCATAGGTTACAAACCAGTAACTTGTTTTGACATTTTAATAATTTGATTCCTGATGTTTGTCTGATACTGGCTGAGTGGGAGCCTGCAACACACAAAGGCTTCAAAAGCTTGATCAGGTTATGAAGAATGAGTTACAAGGGGCACATACTTTACAGTATGAAGATTTTTATCTTTACCTTCACTAGATTCTTTGCATCTGTGGTCTGGTTGCCAAGTGGAATTACTTAACTCATTCCATTCTTAACTATGTGAGAGAAGCAAGCAACACAGGTGCCTTTGGCTGCAAGCACAAAAAGGGAAGGGCTTTTTGCCTAGGTACTTGCACGTTGTTCAGAAGAGCTGGGCTCTGGTCCTGATCAAGGGCTGCATTTCTAGTTCAGCTGAACATATGACATTACCACACAGATTACCTGTCACTCATAATACTTCATCAGGTTTCTCTACACATGACCACAACATGTTTGTCTGAAGGTACAAGAGTGTCTTAGAGACATTCCTCTCCTTTGAAAATATTTCTGAATTGGAGAAAACTTTGCACAGGCTTTCTGACAATTTAAATTGTAGAGCACACAAAGCGATCAATCTCTCATAATCCCACCCACTCCAAAATAGCTATTAACTGCAGCATTGTATACTGTTCTATCTACAAAAGTTGTGCCAAGTTCCCTCTTGATCTAGGTTGTAGTTTTTCTGGACATTGATGGCTCTGATTGTTTTATACTGTTTCAGGTTCTCCACATCTACAGACATTTTACTAAATTTATTGACTAGTTCTTTCATTACTGCTTGCTTTAGACAACATAAAAAAAAATGTTTTGTTTTGAGAATACAAGTACAGAAAAGAAAGAGAATGCCTAGAAAGAAACAGTTGTTTAGTATTGTGAGAAAGAAAGGATTGAGGAAAAGGCAAAAACAAAACCAAAGAGGAGTAAAGAAATTTTTAGTAAAATTAGTGATACGTAAATAACCTGATTTGCTGTGCCTTGAGTCAAAGCCTGCTGGTAATATAAAAAAAAATAAATTCAATTTCTTTCTGAATTCTGTGCAATTATTTTTGAAAAGAGACCTGTCAGCTATTGAAAACTTGTGTGCAGAACTTACATGTGAGAATAGGGTACAGCAACTCCCCAAACCCCCTTGCCCCACCCTGCCCTGCCCTGTTCCAACCCTCCCCTCCCATTCCCTTTTCCTGCTTTTGCCTTTTTTAAAAGAAGTCTGTCTTTAACATGTGTCCAGTACCAGCTATAAAAAGCCAGAACAATCAGAGGAGGAATAAGAGTCAAAAAGAAGGATTGAAGTCTCCCAACCCCAGGATATACCTTTTGTGAGAATTATACTTAAGTGAGGCTATGACATCATTGGCATGCTTCATAGGCATCATCCCTTGACCCTAGAGGTCTCTTGGAGATGTTGATGTACTTTCCCACAGATGTGAAGCTCCTGGGAAATGATGCAAAACTGTATCTTTTTCCAGAAGAGAGTTAAGGTACCTCCCTGTATCTGGGAGCTGAGGAGAATTGTGCTTACCAGTACACAGGTTAAGAAACAAAAACTTCATTTGTTATTGAATGAATATTTTGACTCTTTATAGAGCCCAGAAGATGTAGATGTCTCAACTATTTAGCTTCTTTTTACACAAACCAAAGAGAAAAATCTCTTCATTTTAAAAAATATAAATGAATTCCAATTATCTAAATTGTAATCTCCACCACTAAAGTCAGGAATGTTATGCAATGAATTAGAAATGAAAACCTTTATCCAACACAGATCAATATTTTGTAGTGACATAAAAATAGGTGTGGTTTTACTATTTTCCACTGCTTTATTAATAAAATAGACCCGCAAGTGTAATGGAGGAGGGTAAGTCAGCATGATGTCTGCTTTATGCTGCTGAAACAGCTACCAAGAATAGTAATGAATGTGTTCTCAGTGGATGCATTATAAAGCACATTCTAATGAATTTTCCTGTTTGAATAGCCTCTTGGCAGATGAAGATGTCTACGTCAAGGGGAAAGCTAGGGGAGTGACCGTGTAGCAGTGTCCGTTGTTAGGATATAGTTGCTAACAATACGTTCCTGCCCGTCTTCTATGAAGCCTCCAGAAAATGGTATTTTAGTACAATGCGATGTACTGCTTCACCTCCTGATGTCCCTTCCTTTAAACCTGGGAAATGGGAAAGAGAAGAAACAAAGCCTTCAAAAGAGTAACAAATGGAGTGAGAACCTTTGCAGTCTCCAAAATCCAGTGGTTTTCATACAGCTGCCTCTGAGGATTAGGCGTTTTGTTAATATTCTGAGTGTTGTCCCTGGGGAGTTGCTCTAAGAACTTCCACCCAAGGTCTCCAAACCGTCATGCTAGTGATTCTTCTCTTTTATTTATGACCATCTTTCTGGAAAAGGAGTCTTCATTTTCTAATAGTTTCATTATATTTAAAGAAAAATAATTCCTTGTGAATTCAGTTATACCTACTTATAAAAGGCATGGGGAAGGCTGCTATATTAAAATAAAATTTAGAAAAAAAAAGTTAGTGAAGACTATTTTTCATTTGCGCAGAGTTGTTTATCTATGTTCAATGACCAAGTTCTTTGCTCTTGTAAATGTGCTGAACTTCACAGAAGACACTGAAGTGCTCCCAGTTAAACATACTCAATAATAACCTTACTTGAAATCCACAGTTTTAAGGATGGGATTAAAATCAAGAGCACTGGTTATGGCTGATTTGACTTGAGAACTTTCTTAAGCTTTCCTGAGATAACACGGAAGGAAATCCATTGTTAAGACTATAATTATAGGGAAGATTATAGTCAAGTCTGCATTACTTAGTGGGGTATCATATGGGTTTTGGATTATCCAGGCAGAGACCTTTCATTTCATATGCTTATTTGAAGGATTAGGGCTTCCAAAGAACTGCTGTAGCATGTGGATTCCCCCACTCAGGCCAGCTCCAGCTCAGAGCTACTTCACATCACAGCTGATGCTACCACCTATGTCCTGCCTAAATAAATTTATATTTAAATTTGTAATTAAATTTAGATAAAAGATATGGATGTTACAGTTTTTGCTTAACTTATTGCTAATAGTAGAGAAGTAGGCCAAAATAAAGTGAAAACAGAGCTTACAATTTTTTTCATTATGAGCCCAGGACTACCATAACAGCGTGCAACACAAGTGTGATTCAGAGGTAGCTCTTTAGAAGGAAAATAAATAGAAGACTAGATTAAAACATACAACTAGTATTGCTAGGTTTGTTACTAATACTTCACAGACTTAATTCCAAAGCCCTAAAAGTCAAAGAAGGTGAGAGACAGAGCCACTGACTGACCTTCATCCCAGGGACACAGATATATATAATTGTATTTCAGTAGTCTTTCTTTCCTGAAAACTGAGGGCATAAAAGCAAAAAGCCTGTTCCCATCCTAGAACCTTTTTTGAACATTTTAGCAATCTAAAAGTTTTCTGTTTTCATCTGTGTGAAGTATTATATACACATCAGTTAAAATCTTTATGACACAATTATCACTTATGAGGGATTTTATTAAAAACTTGTTTGAACACAACAATTTCATTAAGGATGAGAATTAAACTTCCTACAGATGTACACGTGGAAACCTTCTTGATTTACATTCAGCTTGCTTATTCTGTTTGGTTTAGTATTTAAACAAATAAATCTTTCATTGCCAGAAGATAGTTTTAACCTGTTTTAATATGGCATCCTTTCTCCTGACTGACGTGGACTGTCTTTTGTCTCTTCTTGTATTTTGTAAATGCATGACTACTGTAGATTGTTTCTTCACAAATACAGCGAGTGTAGTGAAAGTAGATGATGTTTTAGCTCTTGAAAAGGTGTTTAAAAACACTCTGAAGCTTCTGGAAAAACTGAAGGCAGCTGTTTTGATCTTAAACTGGACAGTACAAATTTTCCTGGAAAACTTAGGCCAACTGATGAATTATCTGTCTGGAAAAGATATCACCATTGCCTCTTATAAAAATTAAGCAGTCTGTTTATAATTTTGAATATTTTTCTATGCAAGAGTTTGTTAAATATGGTGAAAAGGCAACACCCACTTAGCCAGTGACTACAAGTCTTGCCAACTGGGTTGAGCCTTAAAACTATGGGAACCTCTACACATATACACAGTTGGTATATGAAAATCATGTGCCCACACCAAACCTTCTCACAAAAACGTGGAGAACTCATGGAGAACTCACACAGATCATTTTTCTTAGTAAGGCTGACTAGTTTCAACAGTTCTTTGTGCGAACGTACACTTCCACACATCTATCTGGTTAGTAAGAGAAAGCTACTAGGATATAAACTGATTGCCTTACTGCACCACTAGTGCTGAGGCCAAAGTCTTATTAGACGTACCAAATCTTTCTAGAAATTTTCCTCCATATATTCTAAAAGGCCAAGGTAATAATTCTATGTAACTTGCTTTCATGTTTCTTTTATGACTGTATCTATAGATGTAAAAGGTTGCATGGAACACAAGATATTAAAATTATTTTGTTGTCTTTTAGCTTCGCTAAGATTTGGGTTCTCCTGTGGTAAATGAAGACATCACTAACATCCAAAACACAGCAAGGAGATGAATGACTTAGCTTTGCATTTAAAGGGGAAACCTATGGAAATAAAATTCCATATGGATTTGGCACCTATATGAAAAAAAAAATGGGTTTCTAAAAAAATTCCAGAAAAACTTACACTTCCAGAAATTTGCAGTACATACTTATGTTCGCAACTCAGGTGCATTTTTATGACAAGGTGATGTCATATACTTGACTTGTGAAAAAAAAGGGGGATCTGTTTTTAGGACAATAAGCATCTTTCAGTTTTACTATGGAAAAAAAAAGGAGGTAATTTTACAGAATTATGATTTTTTTTTTTTTTTCCCTTGGATAAACCAAAGAGGCAACCTTTTGTTTATTAATTATTTAAAAAAAAAAAAAGGAAAAAAGAAAAATGACAAATGCCATTTATGAATGTAAATGTCCCTTTACAAAATTTTTTAATAGAAAATCCATAAACATGAACAAGAGTAATAGGAAACTGAGAAACTCTTCAACACCTTGCAAAAGAAAAAATAGAAGAAAAGAAAACACCAGAAGCCAGCAGTCACACAGTCTTTTCCAATGCTCTTCCCCTTCAGACTCAGGATCAAGTCCAAATCTGTTGAAACTGTTCAGTAGAGGCCCTTTGCAGAGTTGATTGGTACAAATCTCCATCTCTAAACAGCAGGGTTCCTTTTGCAGCTCAAGCTGTAACTGCTAGGAGTGTGAAGAAGTTAAAAAAAACCTCTAATGAGCAGCATGAATTTAAAGTATCTTCCTTCTCTTTTACTGGCTTACTGATCTCTTTTCCAATCTGGATTCAGGTTCGGATTCAGTGCCCGGATTGAGGAAAATTGAGGCAGCAGAAGTTGTTCATTTGTGTTTTCTTTCTTTTTCCTCCTTTTTATTTGTGAACATTCCTTGTCCCTTCCTCTCCCTACTGCAGCTCTAAGTGCATGTTTAATTGTTGCAAAGGGACAAATACATTATTTTACTTGATTAACATTTTTTTTTTCCTAAATTTTCCTTTTTTTATGAACTTATGAACTGGTTCTTGCTTTCACTTTCCACTTCAGAAGCCTCAAATTAGTTTTGCCTCAGACTCTGGCAGTTAATTGTCATTATTTCATTATTTTTATTCTGCATCTTTCTGGAACACAGAAAAATGCATTTACTTCTCACTAAGCGCGGTTTCCTCTGAAGTCTGCGATGTGATGATGGCTTGGAAGAAGAGGAGCCAGCAGAGGTCTGCCTTGCTGGCAGAGGTCTGACAGATCAGTATTTTGTAAGATGATCTTTTGCATAAAATCTCAAGCTGTTCCAGCTGGCTTTTTTGACTGTGTCTATATGGAAAAGGAAAGGAGAGGGTCTGAGAACAGACATGTGATTTCCAAGCCTTGTGTGTACTGCTGGTGAGTGTTTGTCCATACCTGCATCTCAATTTCCCTGCTACTTTTTGTATCTGCCAATGATTATTTTAGATCAGTCCTATGCCTCTGCAGGCCACACGAGTAATACAGTGAGTTTTTAGAGTACTGGAGCAGGTCTCTGAGGGAGGCTAAGGACTTTGTAGTTTTTAAGAGTGAGTAGATGTTTTAAGAGTGAAGTAGAAGCTTGTGGAGGCAGATGGATCTCAGTATCACCTGAAGCTCTCTCCAGCACTGCCTGTGATTCTTTCATGATATATCTGCTTATACAACCTAACTGTATTGGAGACTGGCTTCTGCAAGGAGGGCAAAGTGCATATTTAGGGTAGTCTGTCAGTTCACAAAGTGATGATCTTGATGAACCTGAATTAAATTTCACAAAAAAAAAACACCGATAAGCAGACCCGAGGAATTCCAGTTCCCTAAAGCTAAGGGTATCTGTCAGGAAAACCAGGAGCTGCACATGTACAAACTCATGATTTAGGCTAGATTAGGCCTTGGGTGAGATTTAACCTAGAAAAAAGCTTAGAAAGATAGTGTTACTTTTTCAGACTTGGCCTCTGTTTTCAAGCATCTTCCGTATTGTAAGAAGACCATCTAACATGGTTGTCACATTATACCTTACATCTGCAATAAAAAATTGACTAAATAGGAATGAGATTATGTTAGAAAAGAGTACATGTTAAATATATGTATTTTTAACAGAAAATATTTCAAACACATTTTGTGATTTTTTTGAGAAGAAAGTGGTTTTCATTGTTCTCCTTCTTCATCCTCCCACTGAGTGGCAGAAAGAAGCTATTACTACTCTGTGGAGGTGCTGTGTAGCACCAATTTGTGTCATATCCATGCATAAGGCTCATAAAATAATTCGCAGCTTTCGGGCTAAAGCACCTCAGAAGGGAGTTTGTTTTCATTTTTGGTTTTTAAGAAACTGTACACTGCTAAGAGGTGGGAGAGAGAATGAAAGCAGAACCTATGCCCCCTAAAGGTTATAAAACATTTTTTGAGAAGAAATAAACATGTTTTTCTGTTCTGCTCAACACCAGCACTCAAAATGTCATATGTAAATGAAAACATGCAGTTGCTTAGATTGCATAATGATGAACACAGAGTAAAAGCATAGATATTGAGCAGTCAAGCCATGCAGCAAAACAGATGTGTTCTATCGATCAGCATATTTCAAATCTCAACTGTGTGCATTTGTTATAGCAGAGGTGGATGTAGAATTAATGTAATTTTGTATATCTATGTAATGTATATATGTCTACATACACAAACATTCATACATACCTGTCTAAAAATATAACCTAAGTGCTTTCTTCTCAAATTGGAGTTTACTGAAATTAAAATAAATAATGCCAGCTCAGACGTTCTCCTTAAGTTGAATTCTGAAATTTCAGTTTCATTCCAAAGATGTTGGATTAGAATTTTCAACAGCACAATCCTAAACCCACACTGGCAACTCAGCAAAAGCATTTTCCCTAAAATATTATATTTTGGAGGTTATGTTTATGAAGTGAGACCTTTAACTGAGAAGTATTCTTTAGCACAAGAGCTGTTTGGCATAGATGTTGCATGCTGTGGCAGCAGCTACTATGACCTTAGCCAACACATGCTTTGCAGAACTGGTGAAGCTGACTATGTGCAACAGTAGACCATTTATTCAATAATTGTGGAGGTGATACATCCAGCATAGATAAGAAGGAGCTCTGTAGGATTTTTCCTTGCACTCCAACTTGTGCTAGACAATAGTGATTGTAATTTTTTATTTTTTTTTTCCCCCAGCATCACTTCTATTACAAATTATATAACACAGACTGTGATGAGGTGATAGCTGGGTGGGCCATGGCCCACAGCTGCCTGAGGCTGTACTCTAATACAGCATAGGTGTTAATGATAAAAAAAATAGCTAATAGAAAATGCCTCAAGAGATATTTCAATTAAGCATGTTAGACCGATGTTCATTTGAGTCTTCATTAATGCACATCTGAAATAGTCATTACAGCCCTCAGGAGGAAGCTCACTGGGCTGCCATCATGATTAAGTGGTGTGTAACACCTTCTGCTTCTTCATTCTGTGTCATGGTTCCATAAGATGGAAAGCAGGCAGGAGGCAGGCTTTGTGTTTTCATTTACTAACACTGTTGTGGAAGACTTTACAGTATTTTCAAGGAAAAAAATAAACCAGAACAAAACATCTCCACTAGATTAAAATATAAATCATCAAAACCTCAACATGCATGTTTGTTTAATTGATAGTTCCTCTTTTTTTCTGCTTATAAACCACTGCTTTAGATGCAGAACAAACATGAGTTACAGAAGGCAGTTTGTGGAAGTGGCAATTCCTGGTCATGGATTTGCACACAGAAACTGGGCAAATTGGTCAAAAAACAAAGGGGTTTTTGATATGTGCTTTCTAAAGTTTTTATTTTTAAACATGTAATAACAGTGGAAACTTGATTTGCATAGAAGTCTTCAGTGTTTCAGGATGTGTAGATCTGTGTTATTGGACACTAACATGTGGACACTTGCAAGTCCAGAACTCATGTATGAGCAGGCACACCCAGACACTTTGGAGAAAGCTATTTTTCTAACTCACTAGAAATTACTAAGTTTCCATCCAGGGGTGCCAGAAACACTTACCCAATTTCCTAAATACTTTAAGAGACCAGTTTTGAGTTATGTGCTTTGGTATGCAGTCATATATATTTTACCAGTCAGTTTTTTTAAAAAAAAGCTTTTCCATATCAATTTAAATATTTTATTTGGAAGATACAAATTTGTAATGCAATAAAAGGTGTTAATTTAATGCAAGATATGTCCAAATGCTACATTTTGTGTTCCTTAAAAAAGTTTTGATAACATTCCTGGAGCTGTTTCTGCAAATAATTCTCAGTAATTATATCAGGGACTGTGGTGATACCACTAGTTTTTTTAAAAACTTTTGCTTCATTTATTGACTTTCCTCATGATGTAGTACAGCATGACATTGTGTATGTATAAATCTGAATGATGTTTATATCCAGAAAAGTCATGTATTTCAGAATAACTGGAGAATTTCTCTGTTGTAACAGCCAATTGATGATCATCGCGGAGTGTTCAGGGCTTAGGAATTTGATGGCAAGTTTCTTTAGGAAGATATTTTTATGGAGAAATTGATACACAATATGGACAGATGTTAGAGCTGATTCTAGGAGAGAATAATCTACAATGATAATTGATTGTATATATACCAAGCAAATCTCAGAAGGGAAGAGATTTTTAGTCTTTTAAGTGATGTAATTGAACAGATATAAACAGACTCCTCTGGTTTCTCTTCCCCAAAATCCAAGACTTGTTCATACACTTGTGTGAGTGGTAGGTGGGAAGGCGAGCAGGGAATTGCAGGAGAGATGCAGTAGCAGACCTCTTCTGCATGGGGCTCTGCGAGCGGCCAAGCCCACAGCACAGCTCTGGGACTTCTCCACTCTCAGACCAGCAGGAACCAAAGCAGCTGCCGGGCAGGGCACTACCACGGCCACCAGTGGGCTTCCAGAGGCACATCTTGAAGTAAAGATCTCCAACAGACATGAAATCACTGTGAAAGTTACAGCCCTCACATGCTTACTAGGCACTATATTTGTCACCTTGACAAGTTTTGTTGACGTTCCAAGGTACACAAGCTGCTACTTGTTTAATCTTCTGTTTACTGAAGGTAAAGGTCCAAATATTTATTGCTGAAGATCCCAGTTCATTCTCTTCTTCTGATTTCTTTTTGGATTAAAAAAAAATTCCACTCCTCTTTACCTCTTTTTCTCAGTTTATCACATAAAACAAAACCAAATCAAATCAGAAAACTCCAGAAAAAAAAAAATTACACGTTTTAGGGCCTGCTATGCATAGGATATCTTTAGTGACATAAACATCATTAAGTGCAAATATGTAACACAAAAAAAAGTGGAAAATCACAGCTTAGCAGTATTGTGTGTTCTACCAGGAACCAAGAGCCAGGCAGGTTCCTTCTTTTGAACAAGAGAAAGCTTCTGATAGGTTAAAGCTAAAATGATTAGACAATTTCACAGAATCTTAATCAATGTAAAATTTCCAAGCATAGTTACTACAAATTTATATGGTCCAATCTTATAGACTTGGAAAGCATTTAGCCTTGATTACTAGACTTTTTCAGAAGACTGTGACCAATATAGCTTTGCTGGTCTATCATAGCATTGATGTCTCCAAATCTGAAGCAAATAAGTGGCAGTAATAAATTTTGCTCAGCTTTTAGATAAGCAGAATACAGCATAATCAGGTAAGACAAAAGTAAACTTTGGTTTGTGATTTCTGTTGAGTAATTACAGTTAATCAAGCTCTCCAACCCCTTAAGAAGATTCTGGAAGTAAGGAACTTTGATGAATTAAAGCCTTGCTTTAAAGGTCATACAGACAATGACCTTTTTTATATTAAAATGTCAAATTATCTGGGTTATTTATAGTGGGAAAAATATGTGAGTTGTTGACCTTCTTTGTAAAATGTTTAAATTTCCTGTCTTTCTGTATATACTGATATAGCAAGGTCGAACATACTGTATGAGAGATATCTGGAAGAGGAAGTTAGCAGTAGATAACAGAACAGCACTATTTTCAAGGGAGAATTTGAAGGGTTGTTTGGCACAAGATGAATAGAAGTGGGCTCCATGCATGGGAGACCAAATTATTGACATTGAATGTAAAGAAAAGAAGGAAGAGAGGAGCCTCTGCCTGTCCAGGTATGAAGAAGCCATAAGGTTTAGAGTATGAACCCAGATCTGGAATGCCTGTAGACCACAATGGTATGAAACCTGGAAGGAAAAATTACTGAGGGACAGCATGCAACTTTCTGGGATTATTGTGATTGTGTACTAGGATTTATATGCCGCTGCCATTAGCAACAGTCTCCTGATATCACCAGCTTTACAGAAAAATGTGGGACTGTCCATTCCCAGTAGATCATGGTTCAGTAAAAAGACAGTGAAAAGATTTATTTGTTGATTCACTATTCTTTCAGTTATTTCAATGCTGCCACTGAAGTTGTGGCAATGGTTCTTATAACTAGCAAGATAACCAAGTATGATGCTACCTGATAAATATTCAGTAAGAAAGGTTTTCTGACATATCACAACATTTACCAAACCATTTTAGATACAGTAAGTTACAAAACCACCAGTATTTTAGAGAAATGATGGAATTTGCTGAACATGTTAAATGCTTGCCTACTTGAAAACACTGTAACTGTCATTTCAGGACATACCACATTATTTTCAGAGCATTAGTTGGTTTTCATCAAGCTGCAGGAAGAAATAAGGAATTTGTTTCAAATCTGAAGAAGCATTTTCAAATAGTTATTTACAATAGTAATGTTCAACAAGAGGATCTGGTTTGGACAAAAATGTTTCTATAGTTCAGGCAACTCTATTTGTTTCCTTCTTTTGTTTCCCAGCATTATAATGATAATACAGTTCAGTTGTGGTTTTTATTATCTTCTTGGAAAACTCTCAAGAAGTTTTAACACACAAATAATCAGAAAGTATTCTAAAAAAAAAAAAAAACAAAACCAAAAACAAACCAACAAAACAAAACAAAACAAAATCAAAGAGAGATCTTGCAATGTAATCTGCATGTATGTGTTCTTCCTGTGAGGATCCCTGACACACAAAGTATTCAGCATTAGAGGATGAGAGGAAATTAGGGTGGCTTTCTGCATTGCTGATAATCAGCCCTGAGCAGAGTTAAATCCAGACCAAAGAACAGCTGAAATCCCCATACTCACTCTCCAGCAAGCAATCACTCCTCAAGATAATGGTGCAGAGAGCACTGCTAGGCACTCTGCTTCTGCAGTAGGGAGTCCACATTCAGCCAGCATATGACTTGGCCTCAATCTCTTCTCAGCCCCATGTGATGCCCCATTGCTCTAAGAGGTATCCTGTGATTATTTTTTTACTTCAGCATGCATAAAATGCAGAGGACTTGTGTTGTAGTCAGAATGATATAGCCAATAGAATAATATGATTGAAAGGGAAGACATATGCTTAAGAGTCAAGGAGGCATTGTCCCACTGTACTCAGCACTGGTGAGGCTGCATCTTGAGTACTGCATTCTGTTTTGGGCACCACAATTGTGGTGGTTTAGCCTGAAGAAGAGGAGGCTGAGGGGAGACCTTATCATTTTAAAAAGCAAGACTAATCTGCACCCAGAAGGAGAAAACCGAACATCTTTATTTCAGATTAATTACTTGGTTTTCATTAGCTTTAATTAATATTTTCAATAAAATGTCAATTATTCTTCAGTCTACCAAACCGTCAACTTCATTCAAGTAACAGGTTTGTGGACATTTATTAATATTTAGGGCAACATTTATATGCTAACAACACTAAAAAAAGTGAGTGGTGCTGTGATTCAGGTACTTTAACACTGTTGTGTTGCAGTGCTGATAGGGCTTTAGAAATGCATGACTACCATCACGTCCTGACTCCACAGTGGAGCGAGGTGGCTATGAGAGCCAGCATTGTTTTGGCATTTTGGCTTTTTCCAATTCTGGCATATAGGGTAAATTTCAGTAACTACCAGATTCATCAGAAAGGACAGGGAACAATCCCACACTATCATAGAAGATAGCCTGGGGTTTTTGTCACTCAAATGAGTTGAGAGATCACTCTGAATCCTTTCAGGTGGAGGGGGAAGGTGACCCATGGTGTCCTACCTGCTTCTTTGACTTCCCACAATAACCGAGGAGTTCACCTTTGGTAAGACTGTCCAATTGCAATAAGAAGTAAAAGGAGGAATTTCTAAGTAAAGAGGTAGTTCCCACTCCATGGTGCATAAAGACTGTTTTGGCAAGTGTGCTCTGTGGAGTAAATCGACACCATACCTACTTTATGTGTCCTAACTTAATATGTGATACTTTACTACTTCTCAGCACCACAGGACTCAGGCAAATGTGGGGCTGCCCCAAATCAGAACTGAAAAGCTCCTTGAGATATGTAAAATTGAAGAACTTAAGGCTCCCACAAGCTTTATCCATCTTCACAATTAGGTGAAACTGAATCAAAAATTTTGAAGATTTATACTTTGGACTTGGAGGCACATCACCAGCAATTTTTTTATTATTTTTTTTTTTTTCTATTCAACTATTCTCTACATTTCAATAAGCTGAGGTGAAGGAATATCACATGGCTCTTTGCAGTGCAGATGTTCTGGAGCTAAAAACTTTGGAGATGAACAAAATCTTCTCTTTTTGTAAGTGTATTTAAATTAAGGGGTTGGATTCAAACCTACCTCTGATTTATATGTATCTTACATAGTGCTATACGTGTGTGTGTATATATATATCTATATATTTAAATATGTATTTCTATTACTGGCAGCTTTCCCTCCAGAAGATTAACAATATCTGGCACTTGCATGCAGTTACAGATACACAGAGCTAACACATATGCCAATTAGTCTAACATAATATGTCTGAAATAAACCATCCCAAGCAGTATTTTTTAAAATATGGCAGGTTTCATATTTTTTTTATTTTTTAAAATATGGCAGCTTTCATATTTTTGTTTGAAGGCAGGAACCACTAGGGGCCACCATACACCTCAGAAAATGAGATTTCTTTCCCAGAGAAAATTCTTGCAACACATTCCACTTATACATAACTGACTTCACCATTCTAATGAAATTTATGTGCAAAATTTTCAAGGAAAGAGTTTTCTTGAAATTAGGTTTTCCTTCCAGGAAACTTTCCTTCCAGGTTGGGAAGCACTAAATGACAGTCCTGCTCCTTGAAAGGTGCTTTCTCTGTGAATTACTCTGGATAAAATGAATTGTGATCAACATTTGTTGTAAAAATTATAAAAATAGCAAAGTAGTCTGCTCTGTATTTTGAAATAGTTGTCTTTTGAGAAAAGACTATAGATTTTCCCCAAGGAATTATTTATGCCAACACTGTAATTGAAGTTACGATGCACCGTAATTACTTTCCTTGGAGCTAGCTCTTCACTTGAGGTCTTCAGGTTTTTCAAGGAAAATGTTCTGTTCAATCACTCAGCGAACTACTTATAAGACATACAATTTCTGCAGGAATGACAGGAAAAATAACATTTAGAAAAGTTATCTTGTTTCTTTGGCAGAGGCTGCATATACATAATTTTCCACTCCCACCCCTTCTCTTTATCCGCGCAGTAATCCCAGCAGTAATCCCAGTTGAATAGTAATTGACAATACAGAGCATCCTGCAAGATTGAGTCCTTTGTTAGTGTTAGAAACAGGAGAACCCTGAAATCCTGTGTGGAAAGAGTTCCTCTTAAACAGAAGACCACTTAGATTTATATTTTATATATATGTATACATACACACAGAGATAGTTGGATACTTGGGCAGATGTTCAGTCCAGAATTGTATCGATGATATGATTCCACTGGACCCAGAAGGACTGTCTGTATAGATTACCACAACACAGCCAGGAAGATTCCTGGATACCTTCACATTTGTTTATAAGTTTCTTTTGAGAAATTTAAAGCTATATTAGCAAATTTCTAATATAAGCTACCAGAATTCAGATTCCAAATGAAAACTTGTTTTCTTTTTTCTGTTTCCATTTGGGATATTCTGTACAGAATACTGGGTTTTCAATTCTCAAAATTCCTACGTTTAGGGCAAATTCATAGCTACAGTAAAAAAAATAAAAATACCAATTTATACCAATTAATACTTCTCAATGAAGATCATGAAGCATTCTCTGGAGCCATAATGAGACTCCTATTAAAATGAGGTGGAATCTTGCACGTTTACATTTCTTCCCTTTTACATGTAAAAAGAGTTATTTGGCTGAAAGCTGCCTGCCATTCTTCTGCTTATTCCTTGATCTCTGTGTTCAGCCAGCTGAAAAGCCTCTGTTGCTTTGCAGAACCAAATGGCCTTCAGCTGCCATTGCCTTTATGAAGCAGCGTGGACACAAAGAAGAGTTTATTTAGGAGGCTGATGCGTACTGCTGTGCTATGATTCATACTTGCAGTGCATATCACATCCAAACTGCTGCTCCTTTGACAGTATGAGATGGTCAAAGAGGCTGTTAAATTTTGCTTAATATTTGTTATCTATCTGTGTCCTTATTTGAGAACAATTTAAATCATGAAGTTATTAAGAAATTTAAACTCCTATTGAAGCTCTTAGCCACTAAGGCTTTATTAAGTCACTGATGATCTCTGTAATGCAGCAGCCTCACATTCATGATCTGTGCTCTTACAGGTAAAACTCAATGGCCAAACACAATGGAAACAGACTGCCTCTAAGAAGACTGGTTGATTCATGAAAGGGATAGAGATCAAACGTTGTTCCTGCATATTCATTATTTTCTGAAAAGCCAGAACTTCACTGTAAGGTGACAGTGTAAGAATAAGCAGTATTAAACTGTTGCCAAGGGTAATGCTCCAGGACAATTATAGACTAGTCAATTCTGGCATAAGATACTGATCAAGACATAAAACATAAGTGGTGGTAGCAAAAGTATGATCCATTACAGAGTAAAACCTGCTCTTAAGTGGGATAGTGCCATGTATCACAAGTGGTGTCCTGGATTTTCAAAGGATCCTCTAGATACCAGACATTGTGTTCTTAAGGGTGTGCAGCAGGATTTGATGATTGTACTCCCTTAAGAGCTAAACATTGCTTGCATATTGGAAAGTGAATGTGTGAGGGAAAAGAATGTGGGGAAGGAGCTCAGTACCAGTTATTCCATTCACCCATGTGGATCTGCATTCTCATCCCTTTGCTCTCAAACATACCACATACCAGAAATTTTGCCACCCTAGCTGAGTGTCTTCTTTAGTTATCTGTAAACAACAATCAGCAAAATCTAACTGCGGTGCTGGTGCCAGATTTCAAGCTGAGCAATACCTGGGTGTCGAGGAGGTACTGCCTTGAGCAACAGTTATGGCTTGTGTTCTATGTCTTCCTCAAAATAAAAATGCTGATAGTTTATGGGCCTGTTGGGAAGGGAATGTCAGTGACACCAATACACACAGTGATCACTTCTAAGCCTGGTTTTGTTTGCTTTTTTGCTGGTCTTTTTGTTTTCAGTGCAAGCAGCTTTGATCATAAATCCATATCCAACTTTTTTTTTTTTTTAAATTAAATGTTTGATATAATGTGTGTCAGAGCTCACCTTTCAAAATGGGGATGGAAAAATGTTTTGTCTCCTCGTGTTTAGCTTTGGAAAATGTATTAATTTTTTCTTCAGAAAGCTACATACACAAAAGATGTCATTTTCTGACACTGAAAATGATCACAGAATTTGGTGATATTTAAACAAGTTATTTTCTGGGGATGAGTCAGGAAGTTGACAGATTTCACTTCTGGCCTCATAGCATACTTATAGTTTTTAGACCTCTTGCCATGCTGCCATACTTGATTCACAGCATTTGTGTTTAAAAATACTGAATCTATGGTTTCAGAGAGTTTTTGAAGAGTTTTAAAAAAATCAAACCTGAATCTGAATTTAAGCTGAGTTAAGCTGACATTTTTGTTTGTTTGTTTGTTCTTTTTCAAAGGAAAAAACAATACATGGATTTCATATGAGGTTAAAGTAGGGGTCCCTCCCACCCTCCCACTCCCCCGGTAAGCAAATAACTGAAGGTTTACTCACTACTATAGTTTTATTTATAACTTTTCCATTGGCACCTTCCATATCTTGTTCGGATTTTTTGGTTGGTTGTTTTTTTTTTGTTTTGGTTTGGTTTTTTTTCTGGTTTTTTGTTTGTTTGTTTGTTTGTTGGTTGGTTGGTTTGTTTTGTTTTGTTTTGTTTTGTTTTGTTTTGTTTTGTTTTGTTTTTTAACTCAGCTACTCGCAGAAGGTTTTTGGAGAAGGTCTTTCTTCTGGATATAATCTTTCAGTGAATCTATTATTTCTTCTTCACATGAATGCATAACTTCTGTTAGAGTCAGCAGAACTTTTTTCTACCCCTGCTTTCCAGAAACTGCTCAGCTCATTTACTTCCCTGTCACACTCTCTTGTCCTAGACTGACCCTTTAACTTACCTGTCTGCTATTACCTCCTCTCTTTCTTCTGGACCACCATTGTGTATTTCTACTAGTTTTGCTCTTTCTTATCCCAAAAACTTACACAGATTTGGTGTAAGGATCAGTGCATCATTTTGCATCTGTGACCAATGTAACTAACTCTTCAGCACAGCGTTTCACACTGCACTAACTCCCTCCCCTCCCCTCCCCTCTTTGCTGTTCCTGATGGTAGAGATGACCCTCTGACCCACATACAGCAAGCTGGAACTCCCTTTTTTCAGAATCCTAACAAAACATTCCTCTTTTGTGATTCCCAGGGGAAGTGAATGAGATATAATAATGTAGGGAAGGGAGAAAAAGCTGCCAATTGTTTCCACCTCTGGATATTTTGATTGCAAATAGAGGGGGGTTACTGTATTATTAGGAGAGGATGCTGTGCTATTCTGAGATCTCAAAACAGGAGGAAGGCAAACAATTTAATATTTTATATCCGTGTTTACAGATATGGGAGACAATCTGTCTCATTGGTCTCTGGACTCAAAAGCTGATTAACAAAATCTGCCTTCATTTGGGGGTTTAAGATTGTACTTTGGACTGGAATAAAACATACACTGACCTTTCTGAGGTTCAGATGCCTTTTTTCCTTGCGACCATGTCAAACACGTGTGTAATGTCTCTGCAGCGTGGGGAGCTTGCTGCCATCCCTACTCCCTGCTCGCAGGCTGCCTGCAGTCCACTAGAGGTGCCTTTTCCCGTTGGAGGCTGAGATCCTCACCCTGCCAGTGCTGCCCTGGCCCCAGCCCCGACCCCGGCAGCTGGGAGCTGGGGCCACCTGCCCCAAGGGCTGCCCTGGGCCCCCAGCTGCCCCAGAGGAGCTACAGGGCACCAGGGTCTTCTACAGAAACCAACCTCCTTGAGACCTCTATATTTTGCCATTAATGAGCTCAGAGGACTGTTAACAAGCTGATAATACTGTTTGTGCCTCTGTGGATGCACATTTATAACACTCAAAACAAAATAAATCTGGGTAGCAAATACAGTGATGTGTGTGCTACAGGTAAGTGCTAAAGAGGCATCATGCTGTAGCAATTAGACATGGAGTTTAATCTCTTGGGCATCAACAAGTATGACTTCCATGACTTAATGTTTATAATACTTCCCAGAGTTTTAGATAAGGATGAGAGTCTGAAAGGTAACTGTTTTGCTTTACATTTTGTAGAGCAAATGCATCTGAAATGTAGATCAACTTTTCCACCCCATTATGCAAGGTAAAAAGTTCAGCATTTCTCTCCCTTTTTTTGTTCAGCCCTGCATAGATCAAAATTGATTTATCAGTTATGTATCATTGCAGCCAGCCTTGGAGCCAGGTTTATTCAACTGCTGTCAGAGTGGCAGGCTGTTACCTACACCTCCTGCATGGAGAAGGGAGTACCCCCTGTGTCAGAGAGCCTGCTGACAGCGGATCGGCAGCTGGGACCCATCAGGTACCGCTGGCACGGCCAGGCAGCTGGAAACATGACCTCTCCCAGGAGAAATACATACTGTAGTGTTGCTTGATTCAGGAGGCTGAAACTGCTTTGGCTGTTCCTGCATTAAAGAAGAAATAAATTGTGGGGCTTTTTCAAATGTCTGCATGGACCTGAGAAAGAAGTTATCAGATAGACAAAGAAAAGATTAAATATCCTAATGCAAAAAGCATGCAGGTAAGACAGTTTGAAAAAGTAACAAAGTAGTGATTTTTTCTTTTTTTTCTTTTTATGCCTATAGGTATGTTTTTTTCCTTTTCCTATACTCTTTGCTAGGAAAAGCCACCTGCAAATATATCTGACCAGCAGAAGTTATAGTCATCATAGCTATGAAGATTGCCTACAGCATCTGCTTGACACTGATAGGTAAGCTCATGTCAGAAAGAGACATTTGAAATTAGTGCTAATATTGTGCAGATTCAGGTAGCATTGAATAAATAAAACCACAAAGGACAGAAAGAAAGAAATGACACACCAAGAAATAACAAATCTGTTCACCCATGTCTTAGTTCTTGACACCTCGAATTGAAAACGGGAGATGCTGCTTTGAAAAGTATTGAGCTAATGAAATTCTGCTGTTGAACATCACGTTCACAACAAGCTGTTGAGATGGCATGATCTCATTATCACTTGAGGAGAGAACTGTGCCTCCTGTACATTTTAGCTGAAAAACGGGATGAATTATGTCAAGCTATGTACATTCATCAGTGCTGAAGGATTACACATGTTTTGTACTAGACTTCATACCAAAGCAACAGAGTGCCATGAAACCTTCTTCCTCAGTTAAGTAAGTTTGGTGTGTGGGTGATCTGAACTGGTTATCGATGAAATAAAAAGGTGTTCCAAACATTACTTTTGGTCTGGAGATGATTTCAGACTAGTAAATTTCACACATTGCATGTTGTATCTACTCAGTGTTTATTTTCCCTGGATTATGTTGACATTAATGTATTTAACAGCACCAGTTACCAGCATTGTGCAGAAGGTGTGCATATGACAGGAACACTACACATACATGAACACAAGCTGCTCAAATGAGACCACGTTCTGCCTTAAACAATACTGAAGCAGGAAAATGCCAGTTGTGCACAAGGGAAAGAACTAAATCCTGAGATTCTCCATCTGAACCATGTATATACAGCATGGTGCATATGTATGATTGGCAAGGGCTGCAGTAATCCTAGACTTGCTGCCCTAGTTCTGACACCTCCATGGTTATGAACTTAACATGTGGTATGTGCTTCATAAAACAATTCTGCCATTGTCAAACTTCCTTGTACAGACAATGAACAAATGATTGGACTATGCACACTGTGCATGAGAATTTAGTCTCTAAGGATTACTTTTTGTTTGCCAGAGCCTGAGCTATTTCCAGTACATTTGAGGACTTTCCGCAATTGGAGAACATCTCACTGTGCATGTGGGATAAACAGGGAGAGAAAAAGAAAAGGCTGTAACTGTTAAAATTTCCACTAATAGGCTTGAAAGCTGGGAGCAAATGTGCCTGGGATGGCAAAAAGCATTTCACAGAGCATTGCGTATCAAGAGTTAGCTATTCTTTTTCTTGTTTTACACGTAGCAGATTTGTGGCACATAGAGGACAATATCCCTTTGTATTCGTAACAGATATAAACCTGCTTGCCAACAGGAGGAACATTTCAATAGATGGCATAAGCCTCGTTTCACATTTAAAATTTCAAAGGTTGTTTCTGTTTCCAGTTGTTGTTATAACCTCACTGACTGTGTCTTTCAAAAGTTTTGCAAGTCACCACGCAAAAAGAGCATTGAGAAAATGAGGTGACACAGAAAACAAAGGAACACTGCATGACCTCCTCCTTTCAGGCTACACTTTGGAGGCACAGCTACTGCTCTTACTTCATTTGATGTGGAAATATCTTTATGGGTGAACTCTTACAGATTGATACAACTTCCTTTCTACTAATTTACTATTTGGCTTCTGTAATTGTTCTCATAACAGTAATAATGCAAAGTCCTCATACTTTCAGCTTTTCTTTAGGAAAAACAACTTTATTCCAGTTTTACAGATGGAGGGACAAACAGAAGGAATACCAAATGCCAGGTCAGTTACATAACTAAGCAAAATACTGTTTTCATTGAAGTTGTGCAACCCCATTGATTTGATGTGAGCAAATGAAAATTGTAACTCAAGATGGGATGTGATTGTGTCCTTCTCTGGGGATTCAAATTCTTAAGAGGACTTTGGTTTAGGTCCCAGCTAATTAAATTTTAGGCACCTAAGGCTAAGATAGCAATGCAAGAAAAACATAATCTGCAGCCACCTAGCATGGAAGTCACCTGAAGTCACTAAACATATTCCTCTTTGGCCTAAAAATTCCCTTGTAGCTGTATTTCTGCTGCTGTACTTACTCAGGACTGTCCCAGCTTGAGCATCCAGACCCCCACTTTCCCACTGCTCCTTTCTGTGATCAGGGAGGCTGGCAGAGTGGACCCTGACCTTCCATGCAGTGCCTGGCAGTTCAGGTACACAGCGGAGAGAGGGAAGCCCTGGGACCTGGTCACTGATTCCCGCACTATTTCTCTTTCCAGCCATGTCTGTAGTCTGTCTCTGTTCCCAGAACCATGGACATATTTTTACATTGAATAGATATTGGAATAAAACAAGCATTTTTTTTTTTCCAGTTTATGACCCCCAGACTTAGAGCCCAATGGTTAGGTATTCTTTCACTGAAGAAGCAAAATGTGAATTTGCTACTTCTTTAGCTGAGGAGTTGAATCCTGGCCCACCACCTTCTAAAGAAGTGCTTTCACCATCATGCTTTTACTAAGGGTGGGGAGCACCACTTCCTATTGCTTTAGCATGGGTATCGTAGACAAGAGGTCACCAGCTCTTCCAAACAGTGCTTTATAGGTGTCTACACTCAAAGTTTATACATCCTGATTAGACAGAATAACCTCTCCTGGTCTCTGAGTCACACATTCAAACACTGGAGAAGGATATTATTTCCATTTTATTTTGCAGAGCCGCTGCTGTGAATCTTATCCCTCACAAATCCTCAAGGTTTAACTCTAGACTGTCAGTTCAGAGCAGTGATGAGCCACCTAAAAGCTAGTGCTAGGCTGGTAGGAACAGGTAAGCCCCTGAGACTAATGTATCTAGGGAAAAGGTGAGTAGCCTGATCTGACTAGGCAAAGAGGGAGTGACTCTGAGGCAACAAGGGGCATAGAGAGCTGAAGCTCTCCAGCATTGCTGCAGAGCCTTGGAAGAAGATCCTGGCAAGAACTGAAACATACATATGAACAGATTTAACGACATGAAAGAGAGGCACTAGAATTGACTCTTCGATCTTGCCTATTATGCCACCATTATAGAAAAATAGGGTTGGACAACATTAGCAGAGGTTGTATGGTAACTCTAAATTTTTCCTCTTCTCTTTCAGAAGAATCTGTACCTATGCTTCTCCAATCTTTTTGTAAAGACATAGAGTAATTGAAACAATACAACCTGCTCACACGTTTTATTCTTTTTAACTCTCCTTATTTCTAGGAAGTCCTTCCTAGCAGACAACCTGAATCTCTTTGTTGCTCAATTTCATGTCCATGAACCCAGACACAGATTTTTTTTACTTGCTTCTTTGCAGACTAATGTGAAACAGTTTTTACTTTCTTGGGGACTATTATGATGTCCTCCCTCATTTTTCTGTTCTCTAGTCAAAACAAGACCATTTTCAATCTTTTTACTCTAAATTAGATTTTCCAACTCTCAGGTCAGTCTCTTTTGTCTTCTTCAAGTGTTGTGTCTACAACTGGACACATTATTCCAGCTAAAGCTGTAGCAATACTCAGTTGACTGAAGAAGTACTTAACAGCCCTTATTTTTGTTTATCTGTCCCAAGATGCTGTGTGCCTCTCCTACAACACCATGGTACAATTGACTCGGTAGCTCCACGTGTATGTTAAGATTCTTTCACAAAGAATTGCTAACAGCTTGCTTTAAAGCTGCATTTCTGCTGTTGATGATTCCTTCATGAATGTAAAATCTTGTATTTGTTCTTATTGTGTCACATTTTTTCAGACTATTTCCCCAGTCTGTCAAAGTCAATTTCTAATCCTATCTTCTTGTTATTTTGTCATCCTGCTCTCTCTTTGAATAGTCTGTAAATTTTACAAGCCTTTCTTTTCAATTATCTAGGTTTCCAAAGAAATACTATAGAGGATTAGAGCCATAAAAAAAAAATTCTATTAAACATCCTTCTATTTTACTCATTTTAAGTTATTGATATTTATTAATAATAAAATTGCAAACTAGAACGATAGTTTGAAATCTAAAAGTGGGGACACTTAAGGTATATTGCGTGCTCAGGAAAAAAAAATCTCTGGAAGGTCAGACTTCATTTGAAATTGCAAAAGCAGGGGGAGTTCTTTGAGAAATTCCTGTCTGACCCTAAATTAATGAGAACCATGTTAACTGTGGCACTTTGCCAGATTTAATTATCACAGATCAGATAGTAATTGGAATTAAAGATCCAAAACTACAGATAAAACTTCTGGAAGATGCAGACTTAAGCATATGTAAAGCTTATGTCAGTCTGCATTAATCTGCAGAAATTAAGAGAGGCTGAAAGTACAAGAAGTAAAGCAAGATATGGGTACACCAGGCAGCCTGACCAGTGTTACAAACAGCTGGAAAACAGATTCTATAAAATAGAAATGCTTAAATCAAACAGCAAGAAGTGACAAAACTGAAGTGCACAAGAGATGGGAATATGAAGGCTTATATGATATCTGGAATTTATAAAATGCAATAAGAACAGTGAGAAATTTAACAACTTTAAAAAAAAAAAAATCATAAGCCAGAGCAAGAGAAGCAGAAGCAGGAAAATACAGAGCAAAGAGGTAAGTGGAGTTTGACAGTGCAGAACACAACAAAGAAAAACTGCATAGAAACCCTGAGTGGCATGCATCTTGTTTTTCTTCAGTAGTCAAAAAAGTGAATTAATTATACCTTCTAAGACAGATGCCTAGGCTCCCTCTGCAATCAGTGGTAAGAAATAGACATCTACACAAAAAAAAGTAGGTTAAATAGCTCTGCAGCCTGGGACACAGGTAGCTGGGGCCTGGGCATTGTGGAGCCAAGTAAAATCCTATATAAAAGGGAGAAGGTGACTAAGGAATGTTTGTTAGCAGTTGTCAAATAACATCACAATTTGGAAACTAGTGCAAAAAGGGATTGAGAAATGCAACTGTCAGTCTACATTTGAAGACAGGAACAGCAAAAGTGGAGAACAATTCATAAATATGCTGCTATGGTGACCAAAGGATTGTCAAAGATGTCTAGTCATGCCTACAGCCCAGAGGAAAAGGTAACTCCAAGCCAGGAGGACACGAGTCACACATTAAATATCACAACACACTTGTTCACTCTTCTTGAAGCATTTAGCATTTATCCCAGCTGGAAATGTCATACGGTACAAGACGGTACTTTGCTCAAATCCACTGTGGTTGTGCTGGTGTCTGGAGACTTGAGAGAGTAACAGTAAGTGAAACAAACTTACAAGTGGTTTGGGGAGGTGAATAGGTGTGAGCAGGCCCCAAGGAGTTTATGTCAATTGCTATTTGTAATCACGCGATTTTCAGTTCTGGAGGAGCTTACAGGTTACACATAACCCTTACGACTTCCACAGGCAGGAGGTGGATAAACTGAGGTGGTTGAACACAGAGCACCTATCGGTCCAAGGAGATGAGGTCAAGAACACTAGCCCCATTGTAAATTGCTGTTCCTACCTGAAGCCTTGCTTAAACTTGCCTTTTTTTTAGGATCTCAGATGACATATTGTCCATTTACGTAAACACACCATACTCTATTTTGGCAAATCCTTCAGTGTTCAGCTGACAGACACCTCAGTCTAGCTGGAACTTAAGCTAGAGTAAAAATACTGAGTGGGCAACTTATGTTTTTCTGAGTCAAGGATACTTTCAGTGTTGCACAGTGTAAAATCAGGCTGAATTTGTCAACTAAGCTACCACACCTATACCATTCTGGGTCTACCAAAACTGTAATGATGCTATGGAAATTATTACGTTTAATTCTGTGAGCTACCTTTCCACTTAGTACTGATATACCTCAGTTTTTATCATATATGAAGTGCTTTGCTCCTGTGTAGGTGAAGTTAGGCTGCTGATTTTTAGAAACAGGAAATATTTGTTCATATCTCATGTACCGTTACGATATTTTCCATTCTGAACTATCAAATTAATCAAAAAAAATTACGAGAAAATCAGTGAGATATTCTACTAGGCTAATAAAAAGCAATTCACTTGGAAACAGTTGGCAGGGTGTTACTTGCCATGCCTTACTGGAGGAGGTGTAGGCAGGCTGGAGCAGAGAATGCTCCTCAGAGACCTTTCCATTGCTCAGTGGATGAAGCCAGCATATTTCACAGAGTGTCTTCACAGGGATGAAGATAACAATCATTTTTGAATCACACATGGAAACATATAAGACTTTGAACTATGTAGTTCAAATACATTGGATTTATGTATATTCATGGTCTGGAACTTGACTTTTAATAATGATGTGTTGAGCCACCACAGGGTGATCAGTGCTGTTATTAATGCTGTTCTGTCTAAAATTGTTTTTATTATTCATTTGGATGTTTAACAATAGAAACACATCCAAGACACTCTACTATAGGAAAATGAAAAGCAGTTTGGCTTTATGTATATTTTTAAAATGTCTTCTTAATAGGAGGTATTCTGGACTCTGCTGGACAGGGCTACAGAAAAGTTGTCAAAAGATGAAATTGTATGAAATTTAGTAGGAGCTGTGAATGAAGAGTGAAAATAGCATGCAAACTAAATATGCCCTAAAATGCCCTGTGATGATGGGAAAATGCAGTTTGCTCAAGAGTTTCACAGCTCTTTCAAATAAATCCCTGCATAAGCATATGGGACAATAGCGATTGGCATGATTAGTCTTTGTGCAGTGCCACACAGTCAGAATCTCTTCTATTGTTGCGTGGTGGGTCATATTTACCTCTGCAAACACTTGTCCAGTGGAAATATGTGGGGCACTCTTGTTTTTTACTGTTACTATATATCCAGATTAGCTTAATGTCTTGGAACACTCACAGCTAAATTACAAACTGTGTAAAGGAGTAAAATGTAAAAAACTGCTTACTGACCTTAGTTTGGAAATATGCTGCCATTTTATCAGTCTTCACTACCATTTCACAACAGGACCACAACAGTGACCAACAAAACAGTGTTTAGTTATCTATGCTATGGAAGCATTAACATACAATTTCTCTGTATATTCATTGTCTGCCAATGAATTCAAGTGGTAACCATGTGTTAAGTGGTAATGAGTATCATATCATTTACTAGTCTTGATTATTATACCTTTCATTTAGCTGTGATGGAAAAATAAGTGATCTTTTCATGTAGGGGCAAGGCTTGTAAAATATGTTGTGCATTCATGGTATTATACTAGAGCCTGAAATGGAAAATATTCATCTACCTGGGTGATTTTATTCACTTAAGCAGCTTTATGATTATAGTACTGTCATAGAACCGGCCTTGAAATGCTTAAGTAATTGAGCTATTCCACAGCTGCTGTGGTTTCTTTTTCCCAAGGTGAAACACAGACTGCAAAGACAGACTTCTTCAGAGGATGCCTGAGCAAAGAGTTTGTAACCTGGTCACTAAATGTGTCCTATAGGAACACATATGAAGAGTTGTGGCACTACAAAAGGTTATTACACTTAACCGCAATAGCTCTTTTCTCAGAAAATATAACTAACTTTAAAATGATCACATTAATTTCAGTTGAATAGGTGAAAAGCTTATAAGTGAAAAAAATCTACAAAACCAAAAGAAGGGAAGTGACTTTGTTTCCTTGAAAACTGGAATAAACCAACTGAAACTTTATATAACTTGCATAGAAAATACTGCCTAATAAGTAAAAATCTGTTTCTCTAATTTATCTCTGAAAATCTCTAGTCTTTATTGTTAAATGTGATTCGTGGTACTTAAATCACATTCAAGTACTTAAAGTATTGTTTAAGATGGTGGCAATGATACTAGTTGTGTGTATAAATATTGATTTTATTCACTAGTATTAATCCTCAATAGTTAATGTTTTTCATTCTTATGATCAGAGGACAAAAGTCCATCAGGATATTTGCACAAAGCCTGGCACAGATATATACAGTAGTTGTTCCACTCAGGAGCTGTCAGGATTCATCCTTCTGGACCATTAATAACACTTACTATTAAAGTTTCTCAGGCCATTTGGCCAGAGTTTCTTGTAATAGCAGTTTCTTGTAATCTGCTGAGTTTCTGTCCCATGCACAAATGTTTGTGAGATAATGTTCTATCTCAAAATATTCCTGAGTACAATACCAGTGTAAAAGCTTTAATGTGGGGGTGAATGCTAATCATGTATGACATTTTGCCTGCTTGTCTTTGGAGAAATGAGAGAAGACTTCTCCATCTGCAGTTTCTTCAGAACTGACTTGGAGATGATTTCCACTCATCTCTTCCTTCCAGATGCTGCTTTATGCATATCATTGCTTTTTCTCAAATGGAAATATAGTTCAAAGCCTATTGTAAAACTAGCAAATCAGTCCTATTCAGTGTGGCTCATCATCAGCCTGTGTTTGTGTACAGGAATTTTATTTTTTCTTTTTGGCAGTCTTAACCCAATGAAATAGGAGTCTGAAGAGTTTGATCAATTTGTCTGCAGTTTGAAGGAGACTGCTAATATGAGTTACAAGGCTCTCAGATGATTTTCTGCATAATGCATTGGAAATTTTATGTGCACATCAGCCTTACAAAGAAGTGGAATAGGGATTCTCCTAAACTTTATTGTGGCATCACAGCCCACAGCTATCTTAGAAGCATCAGAAACTGTATGGCAAAGGTCTTGCACAGCTCTGCAGGCTAAGCTTGCACACTTGGCTGTTATTAGATCAGTGAAAGAGACACAGAAACTGAAGCTTTGCTCTTGACAAAGTAGATTTGTCACATGCCCAAAGGATGTTGACAAGTGATTGGCTGTCAGACTATCTGTTCTCCACTTAGTTTTTGATAACATCTGCACCATTCAGTTTCTGAGACAATCTTGGTATAGGGAGTCCTGTGAGAAAGGAACAATCCTCAGTCAGGATCTGCAATTTGCTTTGCAGATTTCTAAAATGATGACATATCTGCCAGGTTCCCAGGCTGGGTATCCTTCACAGGTACATAAGCTCATAGATGCTCAGACCTCATGAGCCCATCTATGACTGCAGGTTCACAAACTGCCAGGCTCCCCATGAAGGCTACAAGTCAACAGTGAAGTTTGTTCTGAAGAGATATTAAAAAAAAAAATTAGGTCTAGCACTACCTTATGCTTTTGAGGTTAGGAATTGGTATATATCTGGCTTTGGATTTGACCATACCCAGACTGGCCCACACACCAGATTGAATCAATACTGGTACATTTGTACAGTGTTCATCAGCTTCAGTTGGAAAATCATTAGTGCTGATTTTTCTCCTAACATTACCTGAATTGAACTTGTAGCAAATCTTGTTATAAACCAGCTCTACCTGGAGCTGAGGCATGATCAGCACACCTTGAGTGTTTGGGTTTTATTTATCTTGTGAAGCTGCTCTTACACACCAAGTAAAAGACAGTCCTAGACATGAAGTGCTATTATGTAGCAAAATACATAAACGCTGTCAGGAAAAAAAACCCAAACGAATATGTATGTAGGGACAAAGAAGAAAAAAATAATGCTTTGATACATATGTATCAAATAAAAGTAAATGTAAAAGGCAAACTGTTAATCACAGTGAGCAAAAGTAAGCTTTTAACTGTTGTAAAAAGGCACTGTGCTTATCTGTGTCCAGTAATTTTTTCATGAGATGCAGACTGGGTTTGTTTTTGTCCTGGTTTCAGTTTCTTATTTACAATTCATGTGCTTTTCTAGCAGCTCTTCAACAAACAGCAAGTTTGCCTCTTAATCACTCCCCACCTCTCAATTAGCCACACAGGTATTCTGCTTTCCTCTGCAATAAGGGCATCACAGATATCACATGATATTGCTCAGGACTTTATCATAATTGGCATTGATGTGAAGTACAGCCAAGGGCCTGGGTTGTATTTTTTTTTCCTGTTATTTTCTACTTACTTCTCAGACACAATTTCAGTTTTTGTAAGTGGTGAAGAAAATACTTTCTTCATTGCAGGAGGAATATTGAAATTCAATTCATTTTTCATGCAAATCAAGTAATGCTACATTTACTGTTCTCCAAGATTAAGTTTTTTAGAGAATATTTCAGAAGTATAAATTACTTGCAGATACATTGCTATGTCCAAATCGTTAATCCATCTGAGAATATTGAAATTGTACTTAAACAATTTTAAGATAAAGTTGTACATTGCAGCATAGCCAAAGAGAATACTGAATTATAACAGTAATTTGTATTTGTGTTCTATTTTTATACTTTCACCTTCACACTGTTACGAGAAATGTCAAAAAGGAGGAAAATACTTTCAAGAAATAGTTTTCCATTAATGGCAAGACATGTTGGATTCAATCCTATGGCAAATTTTTTTCTTCTGTAGTTAAAAAGCAAAAACACATGGTAACTTCTGAGGACACATAAACAACAGGGTTCAGGGTCAAGAAGCACTGTTTGTGGTCAGTAAATATGATGCCTGCATTATTGAAATTAAGACTAATAACATCTTTTGGAAGTAATTAATATCACAGATGGAATTATGGTATTTCAAAAAAAAATCATGGATTAAAACATTTAGTTTTGATTAAATTGTTCTCTGGAGGTTAAAACAAGAAAATCAAGAAACGGTTATTTTTCATATATATTCATATTTTGTCTGTTTTTGTTTACATACTTATTCATAGATAACTGAAATCCAGTGTAATAATTTTGCCATTCTCTTCTTCAGGCTTTACATCAAGTTATTAGATAATCTATGTATTTAGTTCCCTACATTTTTTTTTTTTTTCTTTTTTTTAAAGTATTTCCCAAAAGTCTTTAACCAGAAATCTGTACAGGCAGCTGAGCTGTGGCCTGGTATGTGCTGTGTTATAGGTCTGTGTCAAAGCAACCACACTCTTTGGTGATTTGCAGGCAGTCCTTTCAGTGTTGACTTGGTTACTGTGTGTTGACTCATGTTTCAATTTCTCAAAGCCTTATATGGTCAAACAATACTGCCTGTGAACCATTAGCAAATGTGTTGCCATACTTTGCTGAAGACATGGTGCAATGAAAAAAAAATCATTCTTCCTTCATTCTTCCCTCATCTTCCCTCATAATTCCCTCATCTCCCACTGGGTGCTGAAAAACAAAACTTCAGAAGCACAGCTGACCATTGAAAGGAAGAAAAAAATGGGTGTTGGTGCAGTTTTTGGAACTGATAATCCAGAAGATGCTGTAAACCAGTTTGCTTAGCAGAGAGAGAACTTCAGTTCCAGGCCAGGACTGACAGAGTTTATATAATCCTGGCAGCTGAACTGTCTAAGAGGAGGATCTCAAACTTAAAGTAGGACACTGAGGACCGACATGCAAATTGCACAGTGTGTTACAAAAGCATGCATAAGAAATATTCTCAACAGGTTATTGTGCCAGTAACAGTTTGTGGACAGTTGACACATGAAAAAAAAAAAAAAAAAAACCTACAAAACCACCACTTCACAAAAGTGTCAATTTCCATTTTTTCCCTTTGCAAGTATCTCTAAGGGCTGCTTGTCAATATGCACTTAAAATTTAGCAAACAAAGTGTTGCAGTTTTTTGGCATTATTTTTTTATACAGATTGTGAACACAGAAGGGGTTTTGTGATCTTTATATACCCTTACACTATGAAAGAGCACAGAACTGAATCTTGATCTTCCAAGTCTGTGCATTAATTACACTATGATATTTCCTGTTCTACATCTTGGGACACTGCCACTCCTGGACAACTAAGAGGCCAGAATAAAAGAAGAGAGAGACAAAAGTACTTGCACCCTGATTCACAGAAGTGTTTTGAAATCTAACTGAGATATTGACATCCATCTGAAATGAATGAAACATCATGATGTCTGAATACCATCAACTCTCCACTGACTTTGGGCAATGTACTTTGGTTCCAATTAATCCAATTTTGTGTCCACGAGGGCTAGCCAATCGTGTCAGGTATGATGGCTTTTTCATGTGGTTACATTGCCACTGAATCCCAAAAGCAATATAGCCAAGGCAGTGGTGCACTGAAACAAATTTACTGAGCTTTGCTGAGCCTCTGACAGGCCAACATATAACCAGACTTCACTGTAGTGTGGGTATAGTACTGAAGGAGTTGAGCTCAGCTCTGGTGGACCTAGCTTAGATCCAGAGCAATGGTATTACTCAGAATGTCCCATTTCCCCCTGATTTAGGAAAAGCAGGCAACAGTAAGCAGAGACTTCACCCATGGCTGTAGAGTGAGGCACTGTGCTCCATGGACCCCCAAGCAGTCCCAACTCCTTAGCCCATGTGCTGACAACATGGTGTGCACTATCCCTTTATGTTCCCCTGGCTCCTTGGTACAGATGTCTAATTTTGCAGGAAAAAAAAAACAAAAACAAAAACAAACCAAACTGTTCCCCAAGAGCCCTGTTCTAGATACTTATAGATGCAGAGCACAGGGCCAGTGCAAGCAAACCTTTTGAGGATCTGGGAAGGGACAACTTGGCTTTGCAGACTATTTGCCACACCTGAAGGATTGATATAGGGAAATTAAGTTTAAAATTGGAGAAATAGTCACATAATCAGAGAATGGTAGGGTTTGGAAAAGACCTCTGGAGATGATCTAGTCCAACTCCCTTGCCAAAGCAGGTTCACCTAGGGCAGGTTACACAGGAATGCATCCAGGAGGGTTTTGGAAGCCGCTAGAGAAGGAAACTCCACAACCTCTCTGGGCAGCCTGTTCCAGTGCTCTGTCACCCTCCCAGTAAAGCAGTTTTCTCCTGATGTCTAGGTGGAACTTCCTGTGTTCCATTTTGTGCCCATTGCCCCTCGTCCTATCACTGAGAAACACTGAAATGAGGTCAGCCTTAACCTCTTGACACCCACCCTTTAGATATTTATAAACATTGATAAGATCCCCTCTCAGCCTTCTCTTCTCCAAGCTGAACAGACCCAGGTCCCTCAGCCTTTCCTCATAAGAGATGTTCCAGTCCCTTAATCATCCTCCTAGCCCTCCATTGGACACTCTCCAGGAGTTCCCTGTCTCCAGACTGTCCAAGTCTCATTGAATGGTAGCCCAGCCTTCCAGTGTGTCAGCCACTCCTCCAAGTTTCATATCATCAGCAAACTTGCTAGTCCATCCTATGGATGAGAAAAGGTACTGGAAAAATGATAAACAGTGGAAAATCTTTTTCATTAAAGAAAAACTTGTTATGCCTTCTAAAGCAGTAAGAGGAAACTCTCTGTCTATCTATCTGTCATATGCAAACAGGCATTTTCAAATCATGCTTTTAAACAGAAAAAGAATCACAATATAAAGCTCAGATCCATTTTTTTTTACCAAATAGAGAGGTAGTAGTACTCCAGTTTGGAATCATCTTTACCTCTTCCATATGACCTCTGCAAATTAGGATAATTTATCAAAGTCTGTGGAGAAAGAAGTTTGAGTCTGTTTTTCTTCATTTGGCTTGTGAGCGTTTTTCAGATGGGGATCAAAACAAACCATATCCTGCTCCTGTGGAAAATACATTTATTGTCAAGATATGCAAAACAGGATATGACAAAATTCTGGAGAAAAAGTACAGCAGTACTGATACATGAGGTTCTGGTATAAATCATGCCTCAGCTCTGAGATTCATGTTGGAAACTGCTCAGATAGATGATTTGATACTTCTGAACTCTAAAGGAATAAATTGAAAGGAGAACAAAAAGACACTGATTTACAGTGAAAATGAAGTCATGTATTTACAGTGAAGGAGTCAAGTCCTCATCAGGATCTGTAATTGCAGTGTATAAGCTACTTTGCTTTTATACCCAGCAAGTGACAGAATTAGGATATAGTTATTTCATCAGAGCTTTCCAGTTTGATCATGTACTAAAATTTCTTAGTTAATCAGCTGTATGGGCTTCTTTCTTCCTTCTTTTCTTTTTTTTTTTTTTTTAACTTTACCTACTCCTTGCTAACTTCTACTGTTTCTTGGGCTTTGATCTGAAGTTCATTCATGTGTGGTCTTTTGTTGAAGTAACTTACAAAAGCAACATTTTTGTTAAGACCAAATCTAAATAGGTGCCGTAGGTGTGTAAAAATAAAGCATTATTCAAACTGAACATAAACTACTTCTGATATAAGCATTTGTGTAATCTTGATCTATTTTTTGATACAAATTTTGTGTGAGTGCTCTGTAGTTCCTGTTATGCTATTGCTTATAGCTCTGTGCTATAGGTAAGAGCTATATAAAAGCAATAATAAACCAAACTTTTCACCTTCTCTTAAATAAATCTTTTCATGCTAGACAGAACTTGGAGGATGTACTTGTTCCTGTGTAAAAGTGACTAATATTGTCAAACAGATTCCCGACTGATGAATTAATGATGTTCATAAACAGCAGAAGATGCAGATCTCACTCACCTTGTGTACACTATAAAATCATTGCAGATGCCATTACATCCAACTGTACTTTTTCAGCGTAGTATGCATCTTCTCAAAGTTTAATATGATGAGGAAAACCTAATTCTCCTGTTTTGCAGCAAAGAAGGCCTAACCCTGATGAAAAACTTAGCCAGGTCCTAAGAATTATGCAGTTTCATGATTAACATTTTAACTGCCTGGTCCTGGAATTGTACCTGAAGGTTAGTTAAGTATCTAGGTTCCACAAATGGCCCTTGAGGTGTGATTAGGGCAATCTGAAGAGCTCTGTTCCTGCCGAGAGCTAATCGAGAGGAGATGTTCAGTGCTGAATGTTCCTGAACTCCCATTACTGCAGGCACCTCTCCTGATGTGGTACAGGTTGGAACAACCTACTGAGAGTGGATGCTTCCAGCTGTTAGGTTTGAATTATTCTATAAGGCTGACATCTCTTTTAAATACAACTGTTGTTGTAGAAAGTGGGTGAGCTAAGTAAGTCTCGAAGAAATTTTGTTGTTCAACTTCATTTCCTGTTTTTTCTCCATCCATTTCAACCTCCATTTTTCATCTCCCAAAAAAATTACCCTAAACAAAACTTAGGTAAAGACTCAGATCTTGAACTTTGACCTTTGCCCTTGCAAACTCAAAGAAAGATCCCACCCAGTAAATTGTAGGACTGCATAACTTCATTATCCCTTTGTCATGAGCATATCATAATGTCAGCCAGCTGTGAACACCTTGTGTCTGAGCAGGTGAGGACTCTCAAATCTTTTTCTACCAACTTCATCAATTTACAGTTAGAAAAACTGAGCTGAAGTGAGGCTAAACGAATTTTACAGATCACAGTTTTGTTGTATATATATATCTCCATGCTCCACTGAACATAGTCAGATCCAGCATATTGTCTATTTTAGGTTTGCCTTTGTCAGTAATTCACATATGAATAAACCTAAAGAAACTCAGTTATATTTTCAGTTTATTTTCTGGTGTATTTTTTAAACTTGTTTGCTGTTACCTTCTTTCACTTACTTCAAAGCCTCTTGTACCACAGGGAGGTGACCAAACTCTTTCGTAGTCTATAAAGCAAAGGGAGAAACTGAATCTTTCAGCTTGACTTCTTGCATATAAGAGAGCAAAGAGGTAGACAGAGAGGTAGACAGATATGTAGAAGGAGGGAGGGAAGAAGGAATGAAGGAAGGAAAGAAAGAGTTGTGGATGTTATTACAAATACAGTATACAGATACTATATATAACACAACTTCATTTTTACAAAATAGTTTCTTTATATTCATCTAGGGAACTTACTCTTTACATAAGTATCAAACATATCTTCATAAGACCAATGTTAGAGTTCTCCTTCAGTGTTACTAAACATAAGTCTTACACCAGTTTTCAGAAGCATTCCAGCAGTGGTTATAGGAAAACAGTGAGTCAATAAGAGAATAAAACGATACCGCAGAAAATTTGCAGGCACTGGACAGTATTTCCTACTTTTTTAAAGATATATTTTATTTTTATGTCAGACATAAAATGGGAGGAGTGTTATTTCAGTCCCCATTTTTAACATTCTGTTCTTTACAAGACCAAAATACAATCGCTATCCATCATATCCCAAAATTAAGGAGAGACTGAAACAAGGTGTCCAATTAATGTGACATTAAAAATTACTTCTACTCAGTACAGAATAGTTAATTTGAGCTTGTAACCATTATTGGTGATCAGATAGAAAAACGTGTGTTGTTTTGAAACTTTAGTTGTCTTTCTGTTTAGCACATTCATCTTTATGCCTTTTCATTTTTGATACCTGATTCCAGATTTATTCTCCTGCAAAGCAGAGACATCCTGGCACAGTCCTACCCTCCTATCGCAGCTCTTTCTGCTCTAACATTTTTCCTCCAGCTGCCCCAGTCTCCCCAGCTCACTTTAGCTCTTCACACATACCTCCATGGAGGCTTACAGACTCCCCATGGAGGCTAGGTAGTTGATTGAGTGAAGGTTCCAACCAGAAATGTTTGGTGTGGACAGAAATGGATGAAAGCCTCAGTGCAAAGAGCACAATGCAATAGGAACAGTCTCAACAGGGTGGTCTGTCCATCACCACAACATTTTCTAAATCCTCAAAGAACTTGATCCTTATTTTGAGAAAAATGTAATAACCAGATCATTTTAAATCGGCAACTAGAAAACGAATAGCTGTAAAAATCCCTAATGTAACTCACAGCTGGAAATCTCAGAATCACGTTTTGATTTTCAGGTGTACATATGCTTTCTTAATGGTTTCAGTCTGTAATGGAAAATATCAGTAAAAGCCACCAAGGTTTTTATTCATTGGAAAGTGCAGCTTCCTGTGAATCAGTCCAGGTTAGTTCAGTTTTCTGTGAACGTTTTGCAGATCTCGAGTCTGCTATGACCAAGGGGTTCGTATTAAATAGTGATATGCTGACAGCCTCCTTCCTTCTGCCCCTTGCTTCTACCGACTAAGAGGGGAGGAAATGGAGAGGGTAGAAATGGGAAAGACAGAATCTTTCGTCCTTTTCCTCTGCTGTAGAGTGCTCTCTGAGTGCCTAGCTGAACCTCCAACCTGATACATAGTACATTTCAAAAGCAGGTTAGATAGTGGCCAAACATACAGTTACCCAGCTTTAAAGGGTAGAGTGATGGTGGGCATTGTGGCACTCTAAAACATCATAGAATCATAGAATGGATGGGGTTGGAAAGGACCTAAAGATCATTTAATTCCAACCCTGCTACCATGGGCAGGGACACCTCCCACCCAACCATGTTGCTCAAAGCCCCATCCAGCCTGTTCTTGAACACCTCCCTACGAGGAAGCATCCACAACTTCCCTGAGCAACCTGTTCCAGTGTCTCACTACCTTCATAGTGAAGAACTTCATCTTTATTTCTATAACTATAATCTAAATCTACACTTTTCCAGCTTGGACCCCTTACTCCTCATCCTTTCACTACAAGCCCTTGTAAAAAGTCCTTCCCCAGCTTTCATGGAAGCTCCCTTTAAGTACTGAAAGGCTGCTATAAGGTTTCTTCAGAGTCTTCTCTTCTCCAGGCTCTATACCTCTATACCTCCCTCACAGAGGAGATATTCCAGCCCTTTGATCACCTTCATGGCCCTCCTCATGTCTTTCTATGCTTAAATTATCATCTACAACAGACATGTTATTTGACTAGAAATGTAGCATTCGTCTGTCACAACAGCACCAAGTTTTTTAATGACAGTCAATCAAATCTGTAGCTCACTTATAATCCCTGTCACTTAACGCCAGTAGAAAAAAAACTGTCATCAGCTTCTCTGGATTTGCATCAAGCTTGCAGTGCTACGTTTATTAAGTGCTGACTGCATTCTTTGTCATTTGGCAGCTATTTTCAGTAAAATCAAAAACTGAGCTTGTGGAATAGAACCATGATGGTTTCCTCAAAAAAAAAAAAAAAAAAAAGACAAGACATGAATACTACATCTTTCTGAAATGTGACATGCACTTTTGAGACATTAATGTCTCCCACTGATACCACCTTGTGACACAGGAGAGTTGTAGGCCTTAGCGGAAGAATGTATGATGCAATAGAAATTTCAGGAAAAAAATAAAATTAGTTTATTTTCATGTGCAGAACATCAATCAACAGAATCCTTCAGGTGTCTGTGAAGAAAGTAACAGCACTGGTTTAGCAGAAGGACGACACATAATACAGTAGTGATTTGTTTATAATTTTCAGATTCATACACAATTTTAAAAACTTACAGACTTTTTTTGATTTCTGCGTTGTCATGAGGTACATTTTCATTGTGCAGCACCGTGTCTCAGGCTTGATCTGTTTGATCTGACCCATTATTTTGTTGTTCCTTTAAAAATATTTTCTTTTTTTCTTAATATTTGAATTACTTATCCATTTTTATGTTATCACATTAATTCTCTTTCTGTCTGGGTCTAGATATTAAGTACTACATTTATGACTGATGCCAATAGTTTGTTTTTATGACAGACGACGCTGAAGTTAACAGCTTATATATTCTCATTTGCATGCCATATCTAGATGTTTCTACTCAATTCTTCAGATAGATCTGACGGTAGAGAGTAAAGAAAAAAATTTAAAAAGTTAAATATACTTGGTTCTTCCTGTTGGTGAAATGTGTGCAAGCAGTTTGCTGCATTTTCAGATTAACTGTCCATTAGCTGCAATTATTCACCAGAGATCTTCTGATAATTCTTTCTAACTTCTGTAGCATTCTTTCATTCATACTTCTGAGAGTATTAATTAGTCAAATGCAAGCTGGCTTGACAGGGTGAATAAACAGCAATATTTCTATCCAGATGAAAAGCACATTTCATGACATTTTGCTCTGAATACCTGAAATTTTTTTTTTTTTAAATATATGCAATACATAACATTTACAATACATGTTTAACACTCCAGTTTAGAGTGATTTAATGTACTTCAATTGATTCACCAGTTACTTGGTTTTCTAGACTTAGAATAATAGAAAGGTTTGGGTTGGTAGGCACCTATAAAGGTCATCTAGTCCAACTCCCCTGCAGTGAGCAAGGACATCTTCAACTAGATCAGATTGCTCAGAGCCTGTTCAACCTGTCCATTAATGTTTCCAGGAATAAGGCATCTACCACCTCTCTGGGGAACCTGTGCCAGTATTTCACCATCCTCATTGTAAAAAATACCTTCCTTACCTCTAGTCTAAATCTATTCTCTTTTAGTTTAAAACCATTACTCCTTGTCCTATCACAATAGGCCCTGGTAAAACATTTGTCCCCATCTTTCTCATAGCGCCCTTTAAGTATTGAAAAGCTGCAATAAGGTCTCCCTGCAGCATTCTCCACTCCAATGTCAAAAACTCAAACATTCTCAGACTTTCCTCACAGGAGAGCTGTTCTATCCATCTGATCATTTTTGTGGCCCCCTGTGGACCCACTCTAATAAGTCCATGTACTTCTTATGCCGAGGACCAAAGCAGGACACAGTACTCCAGGTGGGGTCTCAGCAGAGCAGAGTAGAGTGTCAGAGTCACCTCCTTCAATCTGTTGGCCATGACCCTTTTGATTCAGCCCAGGATATGGTTGGCCTTCTGGGTTGTAAGCACACATTACTGGCTCATATCCAGCTTTTCATCTAGGAGCACACCTAAGTCCTTCTTCTTAGGGTTGCTCTCAATCCCTTCATCCCCCAGCCTGTATTGATACCAAAAATTGCCCTGACCCAGGTGCAGGACCTTCCACTTGGCCTTGTTGAATCTCATGAGGTTCACACAGGCCCACTTCTCAGCTTTGTCCAGGGCCCTCTTCTTGTGTTAAGTATTTGTTGGTTTGTGGGTTTTTGTTTGGTTGGTTGTCTTTTTTTTGGCTTGGTTTTGGGTTTGGTGTTATGGGTTTTTTTTGGGGGTTTTTTGTTTTTTTTTTTTTGGGGGGTGTTTGTTTTGATTTTTTGTCATAAGGAAAGGATTTCTGCAGAAAACCAGCAGTTTCGTAGAGCTGATGTGTTTAGTAATTGCAGTCTGTACAACTGGAAAAAGTTCATCTTGAAGAAGCAGGCTAGTTTCTTTACATCTTGCCAAATGTACCAAGGCTTCTGATTGTTATGTCTGAGGATACCTTTCAGATCCCTGCAGGGCCTTAACACTTTATTCTTGGTTTTGTCCTCATAAATATTCTGGTACAGTGTAGTCGCTGTTAAAAGGTAACAGTATTAAATCTCTATTCAACCGTTACAAGCTCCTTTTTCTATCACTTACAAGCTTGTTTCCTACTGAATCTCACTTTCAATGAAAAGCCCCTTAGAAGAGCTCTCATTCAAATTAAGATAAGAGCACAACAGATGGGAATCTCTAATTGGAACAAAAATAGGACTGTAACACTCTGTGAGATCCTCAGAAACCTGTTTTATTTTACTTAATTCTTTGGTAGAATATTATCCTATTCTAAGTGATTTGGTGGATTCTCCAAGACCTGAGGTCACAGTTTGCCACCTTTCTGGAAGATCATCTATAATCAAACACTGATGTCCTCAAAAGAAGAGAAAGCAGGCAACATGTGAAGCCTGTGAAGGAAGATATATCAAACAATTCAGTGATCTATTCTGACTATATATGAAACTATAAAAGTGGCCCAAAACCTAACTGGTCTAATTGCATTTTTGCATATAGGTCCAAGCACTAATTAACATCTGAACCAACATCTTTCTGCTTCTATGCACTTCTCTGGAGCTGGTTAGCAGGACACTGAAATATGTTGTTCTTCTGTGTCCAGACTTACAGATTCTCCAGTACTTTTGTCTTTCTTTAATAGAAATCCTAGTGCTACCCTGATTTTTCTAATAAGATTATCGCTGTCATTATGATTACTATTAATCAATGAGTTTCTTCTGTGCTTATTTGTAAGTAATGACAATAATTATAGCTACTGAATTGACACTGTTTAAAAATGAAAATGGGAAAAACCAACCTTAACAAAGTACAGTTTTGGGTCTGTGCCTAGATAATCAATAATCCTGCCAAGAAAAGATGGATTATTTTGTTTTCAACATAGTAGAAGCTAAGCTGACAATTATATATGTGATTATTTTTTGTAGTGAATACATTTGAAAAAGTATCTATTTCAGAAGAGCAGAGTGAGAGTTTGCTAGACATTTAATAAGAGAATAACACAGGAGAGTCTAGGCAAAATCTTCTTCATGATAGGCCTCAGCTACAGTCCTTCATTATGTCTGCATGTATTTCACACAGGAAATATTAGGCATGAAAGGAGAGTAAAATAATGTGTCTGAGATGAAGTTTATGACCATGAAGGAGAATTTTTGCCCTTTTTATACATTAACCTTTAAAATGCACAGCAATTTTTGGGTTTCTGAAATTTTCACTTTTCTTTCTGAAGCCAAATATGTTGTTAATTATTACTTCCCCTAAATCATATATAGATGTTCTGCAACCTTTATCTTTTTAAATTTTTCATCTAAATAACTTTTCATTTGAGAATGCTATTCCAACAAAACTAACATTTTTTGAGCAGCAAAAATAACACCAACAACATTCTGGAGACAAGTTTTAAAACTCAGTGAAATCTTTTTTGGTTGTCAGTATGTCTCCTTTAGACACTTTTAGAAACACCTTAATGTTTGTTTTAGAACTATAGTGTTCAGAATTCTGTTTTGACTGAATACTCAAAAACAGCATGTTTCCCTACTTTGGCTACAGAAAATAGCACTTATGAACTTTTAATAGGCCAGAACTTCATAATAAAAGCTGAATTTTCAGTCAGTTAGCAAATTATTGCCTGCTTTTCTGAACACATAAATACATTTTGGAAAAAAAAACTTTAAAAAATTGGAACATAAAGGCGTTAATTGTTTTCTCGGTGTTCAAACACTGCACATGTTTAGGGAAATGAAAGTTAGAGAAGTTTGGACCAAACTTCACTCATCTGATTTTGATTTTTTAATATAATTCTTCATGCATAATTCATATACTTACAAAATATTAGAACTAAATTACTGCAAATATGTATTGGATATGGCTGTATTTCTCAGATTAAAAAAAAAAATCTGCTTTTAAAAGAGAAAATATCTGAGGCATACATCATAAAACCACAGATGAAACTTTGCTCTAACTTCTGCAGTGGTAGACATCTCTGAGATCAGCCTTACTATAGTTATATCTGCTCCTCATGTGGATGTATGCTTCTTACATAAATGTATCCTCCTTGTGAGCACAGAAAGGTTGACACTCACTGAAGTGTTGCACACTTGTATTTTTCAGAATATTTTTAAAGGCTACTAACAAAATTTTATGATTCATTATTATTCTGCTGGGCATTAGCTAGACCTGAGAGAAACCAAGGTAAGTTAATTGAGGAGTAACTGGGGTTCATGCTGTCCCCAAGCATGAACTCAAACTGTATTTAGTTGCATCACAGTCATACCAACATGTCCCACCTACTCCTTGCAAAGAAGATACTGTTTCCTGGACTTTTACTGCCAGACAGCCTCCTCAGGCAGCCTGAACTTGGATTTCTGTAAGTCTGTGTAGCCCCTGAGCCTAAGCTAAAGGGGTATTGCATGTGGTAGCACAGACAGAAAGACTTGATGGACTTCCTAGGGCTTGAGCTCACTCCAGTATAGTCTCACTTTGCTGCATAAGTGAATTCCATGGTGAGTATTGAGACTCGTTGACATTGCAACTCCTCCTAGCTATTTTAGGATACATAAATTGCTTTCTGGAGTTATCAGCCTTTCTCTGTTGAAGCATGTGTGATGTGGGTTTAGACTAGATGCTAATCTTCAGAGAGTGTGCAGTGAATACTAGAGTACATAGAGAAGAGAAATAGGACCCATGGCAACAGGGTGTAAAGCTTTGTCATTTATCTTCAAAGTCAGTCTCTACAGAAATGATAAGATGTAGTTTCTGAGGCACGCAGGCTAGTCAAATAAGGTGTCTTTCTAGATGGTGTGAGCACTGTTGGCACTCCAGGAGGTTTCATGAGCTTCTACTCCAGCAGTCACTTTGTGGTTTTGCTGAGATTAGCACTAGGTTATACACCAGCATAACCACAGTACTAAAAGTATCATGAGCCAGCTTAATTTTGTCTGTGCCAGTTGTAATTTACCTTTGGGGAGGTCATCTGTTAGCTAGGTTGTGTTCACTGCAGAGAATGTGGGCAGAACAACTTCATTAAAATCACACTTTGTACTGTTTCTGTAGTATTTACCATTATTTTCCAAAACAGTGACAATGAAGTCTAATAAGTACAGTTTTATAACTGGGTTGTTTTATTTTGTTTTGTTTTGTTGAAATTCCAGAGCAAATAAGTGAACTTCAACTTCTTTGACCTGTTTTTATGACATTCCAGGATGGGATTGCACCAAATTGCCACTTCCTTATTAAACTGGCATATGTACTTTGGCCAGCACAGATGTCAAATAAACAAATAAATTGTGCTTATTATCTATTTGTTAAAAAGTATGTGACTTTGCTAATATGTCTTTTAGTAGTAAATTGCCTCCAACCAGAACTCTCACCTTCATGGTTAGATTTCACCAAAACATGATTTCATCCCTCTGTCTGATGTTTCTTATATTAAAAAGTATCCATTTTCTTAATTTTCACTTTTACTGTTTGACTCTTAGCTACTCTTTCAGAAATGCTTTAATTTTCCCTTTTCCCTTTCTTTGGTGTTGATTTACACATACATGTGAAAGCCATTCTTGATTCCTGACTCATGCCCAAAGGCTGCAGCTTCAGTGAGTAACAGACACAAATATGTATAAGGAGGGGTGGAAAGCTTATTCCTGACAGTATAATATGACTGGTCAAAGCCCCCTCATTCCCAGTCACTATTTATCGACCCCATTTCTGGGAAAGGTTCCATCAGGCCACTCAGAAGCTTGGCTTGAGCCATTAGCTAAATCTTCCGCAGTGTGATCTTCTTTTAGGACACATCGAGATCCTTTGACAGATCACTGACAGATTCATTCCAGAATTCACTACTTTTCCTAACCTCTGGTTAACAATGTATAAAATAATCAGCATCATTAGAAATCTATAGTCACTTATACTAATATACTCTGCTTAGATAATGCAGCAATAAAAAGCTGGAGTTTTTATTTCCAGCACAACAGCAAGCTCATCACAAGTTTTCTGCCATACCACAGAAACAAAAGGAAAGCTAGCAATAACAGATGTTCCACAAGGGTTTTCCCATATGTAAAATGATAATTCTCAACTTCTTTTTGTTGGTGATGTTGTTTTTTTCCCTATTTCCTTTAGGAGTCTTTGTTATCTTTTTAAGCCATATCAGATCCAAGTGCCCTTTGCTTCCTTAACTCACAAGACACTCCGTGTGTAGGTAGTTCTTAAAGGTATTGTATGCCAGGAAGATTGTCTCAGTACCCAGAAAGCACATAAAGATATTTCTATTTGCCTTCCATAGATATCTTGAACTTTCCTTTTATTGCTCAATATTATGGGAGGAACAGGGATAGTGAGAATATGGTGCATGCATGCATACATGCACAAGGGAAAGAAATATTCTACATATTGAGAACAGTCATGTGGAGAAGGACTTAGGAGTGCTGATTGATGAAAAGCTTGACATGAGCCAACCATGTGCAAGTGCAGCTCAGATAATCAGTGGAATCCTGGGCTACATCAAAAGAAATATGGCCAACGGGTCAAAGGAAGAGAATCTCCCCCTCCACTCTGCTCTGCTGAGACCCTACCTGAAGTACTGTTTAGGGCCCCCAACAGAAGAAAAACATTGACCTGTTTGAGCAGGTCCAGAGGAGGGCCAGAGAGGGCTGGAACACCTCTCCCACAGAGAGAGTTAACATTGTTCAGCCTGAAGAAGAGAAGGCTCTGGGGAAACCTTACAGCAACCTTCCAGTGTCTGAAGGGGGCCTACAGGAAACCTGGGAAGGGACTTTTTGGAGGGCTTGTACTGAAAGGTTGGGGGGTAACGGGTTCAACCTGGGAGAGGGTAGATTTAGATTAGAAATGAGGAGGAAGTTCTTCACTATGAGGGTGGCGAGACACTGGAACAGGTTGCCTAAGAAAGTTGTGGATGCTCCCTCATTGGAGGTGTTCAAGACCAGATTAGATGAGGCTTTGAGCAACATGGTCTAGTGGGAGGTGTCCCTCACCATGGAACTGGGGTTGGAACTAGGTGATCTTTAAGGTGCCTTCCAATGCAAACCATTCTATGATTTTATTATACTATGATTTCAGGCTTTCTGCTGCCAGACCTTCACAAACTACCATCTATCACATCTGCAGAGACAGAAGTTAAAAATTCTGCCACCCATTGTGTTTCTTAATAAATTCTAGACACATACTTTAAACCATTCACATTCTTCCTATTAAAATCTCTATTGTATTAAGTTATGAATAAGTTTTGTAAACAAATCTGTTACTGTGAGACTTCACACACAAAAGAATGTAGTCCTTTGTGTCTAAGTTGACAGTTCATGACCAGTTTGTATGAACTTAAGTTATTTAAAGTGCGGCAAACATTTTCCTTTACACTTGGATTCTCAACAGAAAAATTAAACTTTTTTTTCCTTTTCTTGAGTAAAGTTCATTTCATTTCAGGAAGTATTTAGAGTGCTCTTTATCTAAATAGTGAAAGTAATTCCACTTAGAGAACTTGGAATCCATGCAGATTTTATGGGACTTTGTTTCCCTCTCAGAACCTTGATTTTTCATGCTAGCTTTCTCATTTCTGTAAAAACAGGGGATTTCCATCCATACTTAGTGTGGCTGCTAATATATTTTCAATGCATGGAAGCTTTAAAGACAGAAGACCTATCACATCATCAAAATGCAATAGAATATCAAGAGTTGAATAACCTGTCAGCAGTCATTGAATATGTACAACATGAATGGAAACCTTTTGTTCTGCAATTACAAAATGAAATAATGTTAGTAGCTTCCAGGCATCTTTTAATTTCTTGTGTTTATTTTCCATAATGAAAGCCAGCAGAAAATATCCAAGGCACGGTGTCATTTTGGAGACCATTATGATATCAGTTTCATCAGAACACAACAGAAAAAAAAAGATTAATTTTAAATACAGATGCCTTTTATTTTTAAAAAAAAAAAAAAAAGTTAACACAGAAAAGACACTTCAATGTTTTGGAAATCATGAAACACTTTCATTTGTTGTCTTTATCCCATGGTGAATGGTCAGGCTTCTCCTTGCTAGGTCTCTGTGAAGCAATGTTTGTTTCTGTAAATGTGGTCTAGTTTCAGCTGGATAAATCTTTCAGGGTATCAATAGTTATACTCATGTCTCACCTGTTCCCTGAGACTCTTCTCAAAGATCAATCACAAATAATTTGACAAATTGTTTTCAAATATAAAATATAGATGTTTATAGATATTTGCTTATAATAACTTATTCACAATAATAGCAAAGCATTATTTTGATTTTCATTATTCAGAAGTTTTAAAAATTCTACATCAGATATGCTGAGAAAAACACACGAGGACATTTTGTAAGTGTAGAATTCAGCGTGTATGAGTGCTGTGTGTTTGGAGGCAGGTGGGCGTCTACACCCATCTCTGCCATTAGTCAAGTAATAATTTTGTTTTGTCTGGAACAGCTTTATGCCACAGCATGATACTAAACCTTCAAAAATGACTGTGGGAAACTGTAAGAAAATTGGAAATCAAACAGAACTAGACTGTTTTATAGTATTTTATACCTTGTTCCATCTTCTTTTGCGTAAGAGAGCATAGCATTTGGCAAGCTAGCCTGGAAACAAAGTTTAAAAATAGCTAGGATATCCTCCTTGGAGAAGACAGGAAAAAAATAGGCAGACTTGATCTGAACTATCTATTAGAGTCTGAACTTATGTTTTTTGATTAATAGTTTTTCTGTATGGAAATAATGCTTTTACGGTCAGTATATATGGTAATATCCATGCATAGCTCCTTTTTCATTATTATTGTTTATTCTTCGAATTTATCAGTCCATTTCATCAACTGTTTAGCCATGAAAAACATTTCTGGAATAAATTTCTGTCTGTACAGAAGGAACAGACTGCATCTGAGACACACACTACTGGCACTTAAAACAAAGAAGGTCATCAGTGTGCTTTAAGATGAGAAGAAAAATGGGAGATGCAGAACAGCACATGGTTTGGAAATTTCATGAGTGGCAGGCAATGCTCTTGCACCAGGATAAGACCAAAAGGTCATGCTGATATTAGATTAGCAAACTGTTACAGAGCACCTAGAATTAAAGCAAATGGAAAAACTAACCACTTCAGTAACATGAGTCTGTGTCAACTGAAATTCCAGGACTAACTAGGAAAACTATGGTTAAAGTTTATATTTATCAGCTACACATATGCAACAGCCACAGCAGCTCCAATACAGAGAGATTAAAAGCACTGAAACAAAAAAAAATGCTATAGAAACCCATGTGGACTGTGAAAATACCACACATGGTTGTAATATAAAGAACAAATTTCTAGACATCATAAATGACTGTTTCATACTCTGCATTCCATTTCAGAAGATGCAAACGCTTGACTTGTTTCCAGTAACACTCAGGATGTTGTTCAAAATCCTCCGGCTGAAAAGCTTGCAATTACTTCGAGTCAAGAGCAACCATTACACTGATTGAACAATCTCACAAGCTTCAATATGTCAAAAAATCTAATGAACTTGTGCTTAGCTGTAAGAAGATGATTGACATAAAAATAAGAAAACTTGTTAAAAATAGTCTGAAAAAAGCAGCTGAGAGACTTAAATATTTGTGAGGTATACTGACACAACTAAGGATGTCATGCTAGAACCAGGAGGTCAAAATATACCAACTACTAGAGTCCTGAGAAACAGCAAAAGAAGGCTGGCAGGACTAAACATCAGAATAAGGGAAGAAAGTTTTTAGAAGTACAACAGCATTCCTTCAGAAACTGAAGTCCTGTCAAACTGTAGAAAATAGAAAGGCTCATAAACATGGGTAGATGAAATATGAAAATACAATAGAGCAGGCTAAAAAAAGATTACAAGGAGCAAATAGTAAAAGAAACAAAAAATTGTCATTAATCTTCAAACAGAAGCCAGAAGTCTGCCAGAGGACTGCTGATGACCAGAAGACAAATTTATGCACAAACTCTCATTCTCCTACACTCTTTTTTCTATTGCTTGTTGCCTCTGTACAATGTGGTTATAATGGCATTTTAGCCAAAGTTCTCATATGCATGAGAAAGACAAATCATTGGCAATGAGCTGATTTGCTGATTAGTTTTTGCTGAACCACAAAATATTGATTTTTTTAATTTATTGAAGCTTCATTCTAGGTTTTTCAAAACTGATCTTTCCTTCTGGAAGATGCATTGCATATTTGGCCTAAACTCACAATGTTTTTCTACACTTGATGAACATTGAGAAGTATTATAAACTGATAAACAGAAAGAATATTTGCTCACTCATTATTAACTCTACTCAGGAACATGTTTCTTCTTCCAGTTTTCTGACTTATTCTTCCCTCTCTTTCTCCTTACCTACAGAAAAACAAGATAAATTAAAATAGTATGAATTTATCACTGCTACATTCCTACAAATGGTTTAATTGTTCAGCTGATGTCGATTAACATGGAGCTTGAAGAAAATAATTTTTGAACAATATGAAACAGACTGCCCTAGGGAAACTAGCATGCCTATGTTTCTGACATAACTACAAAAGTAAGTACATGTCTAGCATAATTTGTTAAAGAAACCTTTATCTGGTCATAAATAAATTAAAGCAATAGATGCCTGATCCTTTAGTTGCTATATTGAGGGCAGATTTGCTCAAATCTTGCAGGGACCAGGGTTTGGTATCACATGAGTCTCTAGGGCCAATTGCATCTTGGGTATCAGTGCTGATGAGGGAAGATCTATCCCTTTGCTTTCTTCTAAAAGCTCATGTTCCATTTCCTCGACTAAAAGCCCTCAAACAGGAGACTGACTTGCTTCAGCTTTATCCAGCACTGATAGGAAAGCTGCGCAGAGAGAGCTGAGAGCTATCGTGCTGCTCTTTCATGATTTATTGGTGTTCAACATTCTTCTCTAACTGGGGGCTAACTTTTGTTTACATTTCTTAGAAATCTGACATTATACCAACACACTTCAGTCATTTGTCATATCAGTATTCCTTTTACATTCGCTTTGGTTATAAAGTGCAAATTAAATCAGTATGGACCTCCCATTCAGTTTTTCTTTGACATAATTGCCACATTCTTCTTTCTCTGCTTTATTCTCATAATGCTTCTCAAGATTTCTCATAATGCTCCAACTTCCTACTCTTAGGATACTATTCTGACCTCTACAAAAAGGCAGGGAGTTTACTATCCCAAATAACTAAAATATGGTGGTCAAGATATGCTGTGGCATACACAAATCTGACAGTTCTTTCTCTGGTTTGAATTCAGGGATGCCAAAGAGGACCTTCTGCATCTCAGATGCTTGTCTTTATCACTGAGCCATTTGCTGTTTTGAGAAGGACTTCAAAGGGGTTTTAAGAAAAAAGCCTCAGAGATTCTTGAATTCATTGAAATGTAGACCATGAGAATATTTTCAACTCCTCAAAGCTTTCACTACAAAAGAAAATGGTTTACCATCTAGTTCAAATTAAAAACTCCTGCTTGCAGGAGTTATTGTTGCAACAATAATTTTAGTTTTGTTCCTGTTTCTCTCTACTGAGTCTTCTGGTCTAGATGCAAGACGAAAAAATTCAGAAGCAGCTGTGTCAAGTCCATTCCAGCAACAGCTGGGTTATGGAAGGAATAGGGGCCTTTAAATGGCTGTCTCACTCACTTGAGTCCAAGTATACTCCCTTGGTATGTTTTAATGTTAAAGTTTCATTTAAAAAGTCTAATAGGATGCTCAGTCCAGCTATAACAGAAACTCTTGAATTTAAAACAGTCACTAGTGAAGCATTAGGCAGTTCAGAAGCAAGGTGCAGTCAACAAAGCCAGAACCGTGATCTATTTCTGGCACACAAGAAGTTCACTCCTTTTATCTCCATTGTCACTATCAATGGCATAAGGAAGCCTAGTTTTGCTTTGTAGTTTTATACGAAAATAATTTGTGAGAATAATTTATATTTTCTGGTTACATGAGGGGCAGAGATCTTCTTAGTTCTGAGAATCCCAACAGAGTAGAAGTACTGGTTGTGACAGCTTGGTGGAAAGTAGGAAGAGAAAGTACTCACTAAGCATTGGTGTGGATACGGTTTAATGTAACTGGGGATGTATTGTTACTATCTCATGGCAAAGACACTGAAAATTCTTTGTTTGGTGTTTATGTGGTGGTGATCAGTAGGTCCTGTGGTGTACAGATTGCCTCATTGTTTTTCCTTTTCTAAGGTGCATATGAATCATCCACAACGGTCTTCACAAAGCACTTGGTCCATCAGATATAGACCTGACAGTTTCGTGATGACCTTTCAACACCACCTGAGCAGGAGAGAACAAACTGATTCTCTGTTGACTATTCAAACAGCAACTGGGGGGAAAAACACAACCAACAAACCGACCAACCAAAAACCCAACTAATACTCAAGTATAATCAGTTTTCATGGCTTGTGTTTAGAAATATTTTATTACCTTAAAATATTGTTCTTGTTGCCAAAACTGGAAATTTAACTACTGCAAAAATATGTTAGGATGTAGGATTAGTATCGCTTTTGCAGAAAGAATTTCTTCTAGACATATAACATTTTTTAATTGAATAAAAAAGGGTTGCATTGATTTTATATACTTGGTGTGCAGGAGATGGAAACAAAATTATTGTTGTAAGTAAGGGCTTTATGGCTTTTAACTTGAGCACAGGTATAACATCCTTAACTATAGTTTTATTACCTTTATTGTATCAGGAGTTAGCAGCTTGGGGAAAGTTTTTATTTTTCTCCACTAATTTCTCAAGTGAAACAGATTCTACTTTCCTCAGAAGACACACTAATAAAACACAGCCTTTTTCTAAGAAAAGGAGTGCATGAAAAACTAATATTGGAGTAAAAAACTTCAGTTCATGGTAAGGTTGCATAATAACCATTCCTCTAACCAAATGATGACTACCTGCATTTACTTTTCCAGAAATAACTGTATCCCATAACAGTTATGAATAAAATCTGATTGATAATGTAATCTTTGAGTAGTTATTTACTATGACTTTCACCTCTGAAAAAAACTGCCACTTTTCTGAGCTACATTTTTTTTTTTTCAGGTCTTGGTCTAGATACATAGTTCACCCCTGCCATAAGTCCAGCTCTCCATGAGACGTAGGTGCAGTTAAGAGCTCATGCTTAATGCCTTAGATTTCACAGAAATCAAACCTGTGAGAGTGGTCCAATCTAGGGGCCATGGGGCACTCCAAGGAGTTTCTAGTGTCCTGTAACACACTCCAATATGTACATTTCCAGACAAAATTTACAGTGCAGAGCCACCAGCAAAAGGAGGTGAAAGCTGTCAGAGTCTTTGTGGAGTTTTCATTTAATTGTAGTGTTTCATCCCAGTTCCAATATGACAGTCATGGACTAACTGACTGATCTTTTATCTCTGCTTCTGAAGTGGGAGAAACATATTTAAGGTGTCCTTGTTACTATTAAAAATTCCTTTGCATTCATGCCAAGAGAGTAGCACAGCGCACAATACCTGAACCATTCCATTCCTGACAGAGTTACACAGGCAAAATCAGTGGTCTGATCTACCACATAAGGAAAAAATTTAAGTCTCCAGTCACTGCCATGTGGGTTCAGAACCTTCTTCTTTCAGTTAGTTCCTCAAAGTTTCTGTAAATTGTTATAGTAAATTGTCAAATTAATTACAATGTAGTCTGGCTGCAGAGAATCCTGAGCTTTCTTTTCCTTGCCTCTCATCACTTCTTGCAGTCATTCCATCATGTATACCTCATGAATTATTTAACAACACAGGTCTCCCTCCAGCACTGGCCCACTCTGTCATAATATGTTTTGAGAAATTACTGCTGCCTTCGTACAATTACCACCATGAATTTTGTTCCCCTTCTCCAAAAATTCTTTGGCTCAATTGCAAGATTCTTACTCCAGAAGAGATGCATCCAAAATTTAAAAGAAATAGTGTTACAGAACAGTCCCAACTTCATTTCGGTCATGATGTAAAAAAGTCAGCTAAGAAAATAGAACTTTGCATACAATAATTTTGTGGATGCGAATGGCCCTGAGACAGGAAAGAGTAAAATCAGAAGCCTCCATCGTAGATACATACAGCCTACTAAACATAGAGGTATAATCATCTATGAAAGAGAGACATACTGTTATACAGGAGACATACATGTATATATGGAAGAAGGAATAACAATCTACATGGTGCTAAAACATATACTTTGCCCAAATATCTCCAACAATGACTGTTAGAATACAAAATTGGTTCAGCATTCATATATATATTGCACATGTACTAGCAGGAAAATAACCTCAAAGTCTTAAACTTTTGTGTCCTTCTGTGAAAGGAGCCAATGCTTGCTTCTTGGGTTGTTTTGGGTTGTTTTGTTTTTGGTTGTTTTATTTCTTGCCTAGTGAGAAGTTGATTTAGGTCCAGTTTAAATTAGGGGTGGCAAAGTAGCTTGCACAGTCAGCAGTTCCAACAGCCAGCCTGCCTGGTGAGTTTTTGCTGAGCTGAAGTATTTGGCTTTGAAAAATAAATCATTCATAGTCACAGCATTCATTTTCAACACATGTGACTGCTCTATTTGTCAGCTGTGAGATTTCTTTGTGTTGTGTATTACAAGGTACCAGGTGCCTTTGATGGTCTCTTCTATGTAAATATCAGAATTAAACTAAATTTATTTCTCAGGCAATCTTAATGACATAAAACCTTTTGAACGCAAAGTATTAAAAGTGATTCTGTTTTATACCTCTGGGCTTGATATTACCCTAAGACACCATTAAAAAGGGTTATATGCAAAGTTTAAAAGATGTCAAGAGAGACAGAAAAATATTAGTGTGAGTTTGAAGGAAAATTGTATTAGAGGCTTTAAAGGGGTAAGACTTTATTGGCTTAATAAAGTGCTCCCATACAGGAATGATCTGCTCAGCTACTCTGTAAGAGTAAAGACAAGCTGCCACCTCACCTACAATCTTATCTTCCCCAAACCACACAGAATCCTGGCATCTTGCAGAACATGGAAACAGCAGGAAAATGCATCAGAAGATCTGTGCCAGGCCTGTCATTTCATTCAGTGGCTCTAGTTTTCACTTGCTTCACATAATTTCAATATTGTAGTCAACCTCTCTTTTCTGTAATTATAGATTTTATGGTTTGTATTTACAGGTTTATGAAGAGGAGTGATAAAAGACCTTTAAGCTGACTGCGCACCATGCAGAGACTGAAAGTATTCCTCAGTGATTATAGTGACTGACTTTATGACCCCTTTGTGCTGCCAAAACCTCATAAAAAAGAGTACAATGTGAAGTGGATACATCATTGTACAGGTGTAAATGACTACACAAGACACAAGGAAACCTGAACTGAACCAGTTGTACCTAATAAACACTTTCAACTCAGGAACTGTTGCAGACTATCATGTAAATACTTCACATGTGGTTCTGCTCTAAAAAGGTGACTATAAAATGCATTCTGAGGTTTTATTGTATTTCAGTGATACCATATTAAATTTGCTCAGTTTATACATAAAAATAATTTTTTTTTTAATAGACATGTTAGCAAACTCCATGTAAACATTCAAACTCCATTTTCTTTTCTTCTAATGCACTTCAAGAGTAAAGATTATCCAGACTCAGCTTTACCTCACTGATTCATTTGCAGACTTACAGATTTTACTTCTTACGGCACCAAAACAAAATTCTTCACTTTAGTTCTCTTCAGAGTTTTGCCCCAGTCTACAGAAATATAAGCCAAGCACTTTTGTTGTTCGTTTAAGATTTTATTTCTCATGCAAAATGGCCTTTTTCACATTTAATAGTAGTGTGGGCAAAATAAAACTTAGTTTAACAGTTAAAAATCTATAATGAAGGCCATTTAGGCTCAAATATTGCCCAGAGGGGCAAAATTCCCATTGTTTAAAACATTAGTACTTTAGGATATAGGTTATTGTCTGAGTCTGGAGACAGTACAAATAAAATGTGTTTGTGAGGATGGTGCTGCAGTGGTAGGGAGGCAGACTAGGCAATTACACAGGTCATTTCCCCGCTTATGCTTTGTGTTGACATTCTCTGCAGTATTGGAAAATTGATTAATTTCCTCATACAGGGGTCATCATAGTCTGGGATCTGCAGAGATAGGAGTATAATGGCTTAACACACACATTCGTTTTGGTTCTCCTTAATGTTGTGTGGTAAGGTGCAATCCATTCCATCAATCATCTGCACTTCTTTAAAAAGGGCACTAGTGCAGGTAAATTTCAGACAATTGAGGAATGTTTGAACTGTGGTTACATACAGGGTATAATCTCTGTATGGGTGGCAGAGGGGTCTGCCAGCCTCAGACATGAACAGTGCTATTATAAACTATCAAGTGTTTCTAGTATAATTTCTTTTTTTTTTTTTTTTAATTTTTTGGGGAAAGATACTGTTTCAAATGTTGACATAATATTAGGTAAATGCCAGGGCCCTATGAGGGCCAGGGTCTCTCTGGGCAGTGGATGCTCCTCATGGTGGGTGAGGGAAGAGC
>NW_008586353.1:6574-20393 GCF_000691845.1 Merops nubicus | reverse complement strand
GGCCGGCCCCCCAGCCAAGACCAGGGCAGCCAGAGGTCACCAGGACAGATCCAGTCCTGGGCATCTCTCACCTCCCTGGAGATGGGGATGGGCTGAGGTCCAGACATGGACCCTCACGTGATCCCCATTTGACAGAGCCCATGGCCAGGCAGGGCAGGGCAGTGGAGAGCTGAAGACCAGCCCTGCTGCAGGATTGCTGGGGTAGGAGCTGACAAATCCTGACATCAGGTCTTGGGCTGTGGGCAGGGTGAGGGGAACCCCAGGGGACTGACACGGAGTCCTGGGCTGTGGGTAGGATAGGGGAAGCCACAGAGGACTAGCAGGGACAGGCAGGGCTTAGTGGTGTCCTTGCAGACATTGCAACGTGCCCCGCAGGTTATTACAATGAACTAATTTAATGTTAAAGATTCTTAAAGCGAAGTTGGCCATGCCTGTAGACTTTAAAGAATTATAGGTCTCTTCCATTTCTGAGCCATTTGCCACTTCCTAAAAGCAAGTGAAAACAGAAATTTTGTTTTCTAAAGTTTCTTGTGGAGAGGTCATAAGAGTTGCAATACTTTGTGTGTGGTTTTCTTCTTTAAGAATTATCGCTCCATCACAGAATTTAATCAACAAATATATCTCTGTTTAAATTTAATAAAGCAGCCTAGGAAATTACTGATTTTTTTTTATCTACAAAATAATCAGCTAATTTTCTTGTCAAAGGCTTGAAGAGACATCCTCATGAAAGATCACTGTATTTGAATCATTTCCATTTGAAGTAGCTTGAAACAGCCTCAGTTTGTTCATTACTGAAGTGAGAACAACTCCAAATGCTCTTCTTAGGATTCATATCCATTTGAGTAACAGCAGATAAGGATCCCATACATGTGATTTGTTAATAAGACTCTGCCTTATTAACACAGAAATAAGGTTATGAAACCCACAATGGGGCTTAGACACTGACTGTTGCACTAAGCTCCTGCAACATGTAGATCCCAAAGGGGAAGCCAAAATCATGCTACTAGATGTGTAGAAGAAAAGTACATGTAGGGAGAGTTGGATCTCACAGTGTGTTTCAAATCAACTTGGATGCTGTAGGGAGATTTCCCCAAAATCAGCACCCTCACCTGCCTATTGCCACAAGGGAATCCTTGGCCAAAGAGAATCCATTCAATGCTGGTCTGCTCCAAGGTTCCTAAGAAAATGGGTGATGTAAAACCATCCCCATGAAACTCCCAGCTCTTTCCCAGTGGTGTGATCCCAGGCTACAGAGCCATGCTGCAGGAGGAGGGGGGAGACATCATCCCAGCTCAGCACTGCACAGCCTGAAGAACTGCTGAGTACCCAAGGAAACAAAACTCCTGGTGCTTGGACAGCATACAGCAAAGATCAGCAGGTTGTGTGGGCTGTACGTGTTTTAAAGGCTTGTTAGAAGCTGAGCAGGGATTTTCAGGACTGCAAATTTTTATGTCAGCGCCGGTTTTAAGCACCACTGTCTAGCGCTGCATACTCTCTAGGGAGCTGTAGACATTGTCTTGACAATGACTCAGAACTAACTCTATTGTACTTTCTCCAGTTTTCTTCATCAGGGAATGGCAAGACAAGAACATTGTCCAGTTCCACAGTATTGAACTGAAAGATGCAGATTGTTGTTTTAGGCTCTCAGCAATAAACCATGAAAAGTAAAATGATTTAGACAGCTACCCAAGGCATGTAGCTTGGAAATTATAAACATCTGTCAAAATATGTAAGCAAAATACAAACCTGTTATATGAGAATTGTGCCTGTGAGAGATAACTCTGTTTCCAACTGAACCCACACACTATAATGAAGCTGCATGTTTTTTATTTATGAGATAAATAAGGGTCATGTTTCTTAACATAGGTGAGCTCTGTAACCATACTTGGTTTTACAAGCAAATTAGGACATTATTAGGTCTTGATAATATCACATAGCTGGCATAGTCTTCTCCTCTGCCTTTTAAATGTTTGTTTTAAACTAAATATATCTCATAGAGAGTTAATAAGCTATAAGGATTATGATGTTTTGGGTGAGTTATATGCTATGGGAAGTGACTGTCCTCTGGTGTGCCCTTCTAGCTGTTTCTTAGCATCTTAGAGTTTATGTGGAAGTGGTGTACTTGGAAAGTAATAATAGCATAATAAAGAAATATCGCTTTCATGTTGACCAATGTCAACAAGCTTTTATTCCCCTGTTTAGACACAAACTATACATTCACTTAAGGCAATATTGTATGTGTAAAAAAAATCACAGCAAAAGTCTGTAATCGAATTACATGTTATTCCTACACACATCCATCCACCAGGCTCTGAAGATATCCAGGGAATTCTGAGATTTTGTTGTCATTTGTGAAATGTTCTTCCCTACTCTAAGAAGCCCATTTCAGAATGCAGTTAACTAACTCACTGGGAACATCCAGGCAGCCTGATTCTTGAGCAGCTTCCTGTTGTCATGGAGCTAGATGGTAGCTTTAAATGTTCCTGGTTTCTGAAAAATCCTTGATATTTCTTTAGGAAGTTAAACCAAAACTGTCTGTATAAATTCTAATGCTAAATTATTATGTGGCCTGAGAGGTGGGTCAATCTTATTTGCCTGGAACAGATACTAAAAGAAAACTGTAAAATAAAGCCCAGTTTCTGGCATATAACACTATAGGAACAGTGTTTATCCTGTTCACTCTTAGTTTTTTCACCTTCTGCCACAATTCGTTGTATTTAATCATGACAGCATTAGATCTTGTTTGTCCATGGCCTCTGTATGTTTGGTTTTGAGGGATTTTCTTTCTTTTACTTTTTTAAGGTGGCATAAACTGTGAAACTGTCAATCACATGTTGCTGTGGAGTTCAAAGTATAAAACAAAGCACAAAGGATCACTCTGTACCTCTCTTGTTTGTTGTACTCTGCTCTAAGCCTCTACTGACAGGATCATGAGCTGGACCTTTGGCGTGACTCAGTATGATAGTTCATATGGATGGTATTTATAATTTTTATTTTAGCTTGTTTAATGAGGGCTAAAAAAATAGAATAGATTTTGTTGGTTATGGTAAATTTTCCTGTTAATGGTCTTTACTAATTCTGATGTCAAAAGATCTTTAAATTGTAGTTAGAGATACAAAAAGTTACAGCCTTGCTATTCCTTTACATTGTTTGTATCTGGCTCAAAATAAAAGGCATTTAATTTTAGAATTATTTGTATTATCAAATAGTTACAGAAGGCAAGCTTATCTTATGGCATTTACATTAAAATTACAACACTTTGGTGTGCTGCAGTACTAACAAGTGTACTGCACTCCTTAGAAGTACAGAGGAGATAGCTTTAATTCTTGCTAGTGAGGAACTAGATTTTTAAAGTATTGGACATTGTCTGCAGAAAATAAAAACAATTACATGAAATGCTTTTAACAGCATGATAGTGCCTCTGCAAAAATAAGATGCTAAATTGGGAAGTAGGTCTTCCAGATCTTTCTGCAAGAGTGGTTAAAAACTATCATCACAAAGTACTATTTGGGCTGGATCCTGCAGATCCAGAGAGCCTCCTACCCCAAAGAAGAAGATGCTCTGTGCCCCTCAAAATATTTTGGTTGGGAGAGAGATTGGGAAGGGGAGCAGAGAATAGCTGTTTATCCAGCAGCAGGCTTTAAGCCAGAGCAGCATTAAGTCTTACAAGGAGATGTCATTTTTTTCCCCCAGTTGTTGTCATGCCATTTCCTTCTGCTTTCATGGCTCTACATAAAAGGGAAGGAGAAGCTGGTCCCCATGGCTATAATTACTGGCCCACTGCTGAGAGGTGATTAGAGAGTAAGTCAAGCTGACTCTGCAAATGGGCAAGGGGAATGTAGAAAATTGGTAGCTGTGTACATTGGCCTTACCACAGTAGTTTATATTTCCCTACCTTTCCTTCAGTCTTGGGTTGTTTTTTAAGCACGTGTGGCTTCAGAGTAGGAAATGACAGGAAAAAGTGTAAAAAGAAATTAGTAGAATCATAGTGGTCTAATCAAAGTTTTAATCTGTATTTGTATGCAGAACCCTGAGACAACTTGTTAAATTGCAGTTTTAATTTTTAAAAGTAATATAGTTTATGTCAACAACATTGCCATGAATTAAGTAAAGTAAACCTCTTATTCTTAGTGAAACTCCTGTAATTTTTCAGAGGAAGTATGAAATGTCGTATATTTTGTTTGTTATTCATTAGAATGTAATCTAACTTGCAAAGAATGATAATAGGTGCTTATTTTCCGCAAATAATACTGATTTTGATTTTATGTAATACAAATATCCAAATCATAACAGAACAACCTGAAAAACAGCATTATAATCTACATGTAGTAAATATAATCAAAACTTTCTTTTTGTGAGGCTCACAGGAATAATTTCACTGCTAAGTGGATCTACAGTTTAAGTATGCAAAAGTGTGGAGAGGACAGAAGAATAAGGAAAAGAGAAAACAGAATTTAAGTAATCTAAGTGGTTTTCCCAAGGCAAAGTCAACGACAGAGCCAGAAGGTGAACCAAGAATTCTGTCTCTGAGAATAACACTTCTCACTAGCCTTCTATGCCTAACTGAGCCTTGCAGTTGTGTACAGTGTCCAAATACATGATTTATTGCCTAGAGAATAATCTTTTTCTGAATAGAGCAGTTATATTTTCACTCCTTGTATCTTCTTTCACAGAAGTCACTCTCTGAACACAGTGTGTAATACGAAAAATTCACTCACTACATAACTTGCAAGAATATCACCTTTTTCAAATAAGAAAATATTGGAATAATTTGTAAGAATATCACCATTCTGAAATAAGCGTTACCTGTGTCAGATAACGAGAGTTGTAGTCAGTTTACATAGTCTTCTAATTATAGAAGATATGGTCTTCTATAATTAAATTAATATTCCAAGGTATTAATGGACATTAATATCTTGGAGCTTTGCTCTGTTGCCTACACATAGATATCCAGTGCTATTTCACATTCTTTACATGACCTGCAATATCCACACAGGTGCAGGCAACCGAGTATCTACTCATCAAGTGGATGTCTAATCCACTGCAGTCAATAGGGACCTCATAAGTAGGAAAGAGTCTCAAAATCTATTCAACATGTTAGAAGGTGAATAGACACTTCGTCAGCTGCTAAGACATTGTTTATTAAGGGCAGGATTCAGTTATCTAAAGGCAGGCACCTGATGCCTTTTCAGGAACACTGGACTTCTAAGACCCAGCTGCTCAGGACTAGCATCTCTGACCACAGGCAATCCCTGCTCTTCTGGAGAAGCAGTTTGATACCAGGTAGGACATCAAAGAACAATGCAATTGTCACCACAGTCCTGTGAAAAGGCAACTTAAATAATCTCTGGATCTCCATTAAAGATAAGATACTTAGATCATACACAAAGCCTAACAATTAGACAGCCTAGTCTTGCCTCTCTAAAACTTGCTATGTTCTGCCTGGTGTGACAAATTACCTTTGTCTTTCACCATGACCACTTGTGCTTTAACTGCTGATCTTGCTCTCTGTTACTTAGTAAGAAACAGAGACGACCTTAACCAGAATAAGCTACTACATATGACAGTTTTGAATCTGTATAGAGCAACATGGCAAAGCATTTTCCAGCCCTTGGAACACACGAAGGACAAAGCATTTACAAAGTCTGCTGGATACTCCTAGAAACAGCTCCACTCCACCCTAGTAAGCATTTCACTATAACCAGGAATTGTCTGTAATCCTCCCTTTAAAAATTAATTTTTCCTAAGACAATATGTCTTAAACCCCATTTTTCAAGTTCATACTGTAGAATAAACTTCCAAACAAGCAATATTTGTAGCAGGAAGAACAATGACTCAAAATACAAAAACGGCTGCTGGTGGAATAAATGGCATCGATGAAAATGAAATGACAAAACACAGTGTGCTCTTCTTCAAGACACAAGCAGCTGTCCCATTCTTTGCATAGGGGAGTTCAAGTTGAGAGGTGCCATAGCTGTTGAGCTGGTCAGAATTTCTACCTCCTGGTGCTCTTCCTCTTCTTTTCCTAACTTTTTCCCCACCTTCTCTGTGTGCTGGAGAACCATTCTGCTCCTTTGGCTGTCACTGGCATCCCCTCTGTGCTCCTGACTCACAGGTAGCACAGATGTGCTTGTAAAGTGTTTATTGTAAACTAACTTTTGCAGCATCTGTTACTGTCTGAAACTGATTTAGACCTTCACACTGACTCATCAACATATGATGCTTAGCTACCTACTAAAATCTCTCACAACACTAGTTTCTGGTACTCTCGTTGCATTCTCTGTGTTTGTTGCCTTTTGTTCATTTTTGCTTCTTGATTGATAAATATAATATTCTACTCAGGTTTCACTTTTTCTTTCTTTCCAGAAATCTGCCCAATTTAAGTTATACAGTCACTAATTTTCTTTTGTTGTTACTGACTCCTTTAATTTTTTAACAGAAAAATCTGGGAAATGTTACAGAGTTGGAAGAAGGAAGTCTATATATGAAAACTATTTTTTCTTCATGTTTGAAATGTGTTTTCACTGTCGCTTGTTAAAGAGCTAGCCCTGATCAAGAGAAACTGAACTCAAGATTTTCTCAATTTCTTCCCAGATGCTGAACTTGATTAAGCAAATATGGGGACTCTAGTTCAGACACAGCATTTCTCATAGCAAGCAGCTCTAGGCAGACCACGCCATGCCTTTTAACACCACCACCTGTTTTCTATCGATTATTTTTTTTTTTATAATGCAAGTTTTGTACTCCTAGTCCCTTTAACCACTGGGTGCCACCTAGTCTGCATTTGTGATGCAAAAAGACTCTTTTATATAAACAGAAATACTTAGTAATGTGGTAAGGCTGTGACTCCAGCAAAACAACAAAACAGAGCTTTGAACAGGTTATGAGAAAATGTTGTCCAGACTTTAACCAACACTAAGATACTTAATCCCTTTGTGTATTACAAATGACTCAAAAGTGTATTTCTTCAAGTTTATCTTTCTAGATCTCTTAGTGTATTATCCTTGAATCCACTACAGAAACGTGTTACAAGGCCTGCAGTTATAATGAAAACCTGGAAAACGGTGGAAGTGGTGTTGCCTGGAATGACTCCACAATGCTGAAACTTTTAGATAAGATAACTGGGCACAACAAGCTTTAAAATGAGAGCCATTGAATCGCTTGGTTTAAATTTCCTATTCATGAAACAGTCTTTGTATAAAGATATAAAACCAAGTTCAATCATCTTTCTCATTTCCCACCAATTCCTCTCTTTGTTTCTATACTCCTTGATGAATACTACTTGCACCGATCTAGAGAAATAGGGAAGAGTTGGAGATTTGTGGTGACAGGCTAAATACTGAGCTGGAACTTATTTCCATTATACTTTATTCTCTAAGAAATGATGTTTTAGGCATCTCAAAAAATATCCATAAATTTGAATCACATTTTCTGAGTACATTCGGTTGTTGTACTGTTGTACTTGTCAAAAAGGGGCTAAACTCACAGAGCAGGAGACAGAGCCTCTGCTTTTCTTTTTCTTCACAAATTAATTGATAGGGATTAACCTGATAAGTGCTATTGAGAATTAAGGTATTAGTATTCTGATCTAGAATAGCGTATACAGTTGAAGATACACAGTGATTAGTCTCTATGTAAATATCTAAATACCTCATTTGCATCTGATCTCTGCCTGAATTCCTTACAGCTCCTCTGTTTAACTGCTGGGACCACTGCATCTCCTGCATAGGACTAAAAGGCTAGAACAGAGTACCTCAGGGTTTCCAGCATCCCTAACATAGAATTTAGTTCCTGCAGCATGGTTCCTGGGACATCAGATGGCCTCAGACATGTTCCTGTAAGGTTTTCCTATATTCCTTTCTTCAGAAATTTTAAAATTAGCAACATTCTTTTCAATTCAGAAAGCGTTTCGGGGTTTTGAAATTATTTTTACAAGACAGAACTAAAGGAAAACCCTCATTTTTTTAGTTTTTTTCTCAGCATAAATGCTACCACAACACTATTTGAAGAATAGCTACGCTGCGCTGTTAAAGTAAATATTCTGGATATCTGTACCAGATATTTACAGTGAATATTTACAGCAATGGGATTTGGATCATTGATGACACAATGCTAGGGAGCCAAAGGTAATGTGAAAACTTAGGAAAATCCCCTCCATTTTTGAAAGATTTTCTTGTAGCGGCAGAAACAATGTGAAGACCCAGGGAGAGATTTCTTGCGAAACACAGCATTGCAGAAAAGCATTCATTATTTAAAACCCTGACCCAACTTCCAAAAATACTCATTTTAAATAAATGAGAATTAACTAGATTACCCCAGATTTAACCAGAGAATAAATGCATATGTAGTCAGCCAGGGAAAAGCTTTCAGTTAAGCGTCTGTCATAAGAACTCCTCTGGATACAAGTTATTGTTTGATCCTTCTAAAGATATGTTGCCAAACACTAATTATTGTTAAAATGTCAGCAACATTTGTGCCAAGTGTGGGGGAAGTGAAGAATGTGGCCTTTAGACCACAGCAATTTGTCTTCTGCAAAGCATCTGTAAATGAACCAAAATTAATACTTTATTGCAAACTGGAAGGTGATGAGACTCTCCAACCTATGTTAGATTCAAAGGGAATTTATAGCTATTCATTACACATAATCTTGTGTAATCTACTCTGAACAAGAGAGAAAACATTCCATTAAATTAGAAATGTTATTAAATGACCAAAACAGCTAGCTTTGTGTTTAGCCATAATTTGCTTGATCTTGACTTCCTCTCTCTCCAAAACTGTAATTAACTAGTGTTTGTGTGAAAGAGACAGGGGAAAAAAAGAAATTAAAATTAGAATTAAAAAGAATAATTAGATTTCAGAAAACGCTTAGCTGTCTGGCCTCTATTTAATTTGGTGGGTTAGATGTGTAAATAACCTTAAAATTCTCAATTTTCAGGAAAGAAAAAGTGTCAGTATTCTGAATAAAATAAAATATTCCCTACTGGAAATCTCTGCTGATCTCATGTTTCTCAGTATTTGGTCTGCTAGTCATTAGTAAGAAACTAGAGTATGTAGTCTCACAGGTACAAGCAACTATGAAGTACCTGCTGGCTTTTTGTCAGAGGGGTTAACTTATACTTGCATGGTGCAGGTAATAGTCTCTTTTCTAGTTTTCAGATTCATTAAATTAACTTGTCTTGACTATATATTACAGAAGGGACTTGAGCAAGAAGTAGAAAATCCCCCACTTTATCTTCAGTTCTTCTATTAAACTTGTATTAAAGGTATTAATTATAGTTTAAAGCTATTTTGTAATTAGCTATTCTTTGTTTCAGTTCTGATACCACGAAGCACCATAAGCAAATGAAGTCAATGCATGTGAAATAGAGTTTATGCCACATCCTGAGGCATCTTATCAGTAGTGATGCAAATTTATGATAGATTACATATAAGTATAGATATGTAAGTTCATATTAATATCAGTATCAAGTGCATTATACAGATCTCAGAAGGAGGCGAAACCATCCCAGAGGGAAGGTCACACTGATCTCAGGGGGGAAGGCATGACCATCCCAGAAATGGGTGGACAGACCAAAATGATCCCAGAAGTGGGCCCAGAAGGGTCCAACAGAGGACCAGGTGGAGTCTCACTTCAAAGATGATCCACATCACAGAGTCCAGATTCAGCCAGGTATTCCCAGTGAGAGACCACAAACTCACAGAAAGGTTGTGTGGAGAGTTCGGGGAATTATGCACAGCACAGGAAGTTCTCACAGAGAGGGTCTGTTTTGGATAAAAAATCAGGTTATTTTTATGTCATACAGACATGAGAGGGTGTAGGACACCACCACTCTGATCAACCAACAGGTGCTGGTAATTATTTTTACTTGGGGCAGGCAATAGACAATGATGTTTTCCATTCTTTCAGAACAATTTTTACTCTTCCAGACTCTTTTCCTGTTCTTGCAGACAGAACAGGTCATGGCAGTTATGAATTCTTACTTTCTCAAGATGCTTTCCCCTTCTTTCACATAATTTTTCACCGTTTTGGACTATAAGTTGCAATTCACTGTTCTGTCACTCATAAATGGTATCTCAGGATGTCTTCAGTTCCTAGGTACCCAGCTGCACTTCAAAGGTGCCAGCTGTGCTTCTCAAGGAAGCTTCTGGTTCATGGGTCTTTCTCCCAGGCTCGCAGCTCCCAGCCTGGCAGGCGTTTTCTCTCTCAGTACTTCAGCAGACAATGTCTTCTGCTCAGCAGTTGTGCCCTCTTAACTAGGTTGCCTTTCTGGCTGCTCATATCACCCCCTCATTCAGAGTGAGAAGGGGAAGCAAAGCTCGTGCTGTTGGAACTTCTTTATTTGGCAGTCTTGTGAGCAATATCCAAGTTTCATTTTCAGAGTGTGATGTGGGAAGCAAAATGGTGTTGCACACTTAAGTTTCTATTTTATAACATCTTGGATGCTACATTCAAACTAATTTAAAGCTTCCTTTTAAGCTTCTACCTGACTAGCTGAATATATGCTATTGAATGTATGTATAGTCTATGTTGAGATTTAAAAGCCATTAGCACATTCTCCAACGTATTGTCACTGGAACTTAAAGCAAATCTTGTATGTTCTAATACAGGTATTGTGTCTCCTCCTGTCGTTATGTGCACAGCTAACAACATCAACATCAGTTAGGAAATGTGCCTATGTCTAATCTTTTCTGCTCTTTGCTCAGCTGGCCACCGAGGGAAGTTTAACACTCCTCTGGGAACTTCCAGCTCTGTCCTTCATGCAGAGCCTAGGAAGGTCTGTCCCATGTTGGGGTAACATTTCTAAGGTTACAAAAATCTGTAGGAGACCAAAGATAATAGAGTGGGATTTCCAGTTCCAGTAGATACCTTGTTTGAAGCATAAGTTCCCCTGGATTGTAACTCAGAAGAATATATTCTGCTTTTAGATGAAAGGCTAACTAGCCAGCCTGACACACACACACACACAAAAATCTTATGATTTTAATGTAATGCTGTGAATGGCAGTGAGGGCAAGTACCAGGTTTCAAGCCTGCAATGAGCCTTTGACACCTTTAAATATTTTGAATTCCAGAGGAAACATTAACTAAATATGAATTGCATCTACTCTGCAAGGACACCACTTCTTGATCTCTGCTACCTGCTGTTTCATTGTATGTCCACTGGAAAGCTTTCAGCATTCATTTTCATTTCAGTATGTGAGTGTCATTTTTTGTTAAGTAAGAAACACAGTTCCAAGTTTTTTGTGAAATGGTGATTTGTCCCACCAACTGGTTTCTATATCTTCACACAAAAAGTAATTGGTATAAGAGAAGCCAGTATTCTAGCTCACTACATATTTTGGGTTTGACACTTACTTTTCAAAACCTAGCAGCACTCATTGTGCTTCCCATATTGAAAAAGTAATTTTCACCTGTTACCAGTAATTCTAGTAGAGAAGAAGAAAATGTAAAACCAGCAAAATAAAGATGAATTACTACACAGATGCTATGCAAAGAGAATGTGAAGGGGCTGGGGCTCTGCCCAGCGCTGGCCTCGCAGCTGCTGTTCAGCCTACAAGAGTGCAGCTGCAGCTGTAATGCCCTCTTCAGTGGGCTCTGATAACTCTCATTTACAGAGTCACTCTGGGTTTATTAATCTTTGTCATTCTTGTCTGAACCAGTAGCTCAGCTTTGCCAAGGAGGTCCTAACATAATCTCTGATCTCATGGAAGATGTGAGCTTTAGCCTAGATTTGTTCTAGGACAAAGTTTTGCTTAGGTCTCCATCTTCCTTGGCCTGCACTGTGACTGTTCATGTGACTAGTGGATCCTGCTCACCAGCCAGTTTTTCAGCAGACGGGAGTGAGCCCAAAGAATGACAGTGTTTAAATTTTGTTGAGGAGGGGATTAGGCACTGAAGCTTACAGTCACATAGGCACCCCACTTCACCAGCCCAGGAGGGCTCTTGAAATTCAAACACATCTACTCCAGCACGTCTTCAGGATCAAGTAGTTGCTTCCTTAACCATTTTTGTGGTTCAAACGATGTATATTGTTCCTAGATGCCACATAATACAAACCCTGCATGTAAGCAGCCCATGCCCAGGCTTGGGAATAGCAATTCATCTGACTGAACATTAAGAGCTTAATTTATCTCATCCTAAAGATGTCAAGAATATATGACAGATGAATGACTCTACAAATGTTGACTTCTAGATTACTGCCTCAGAGGTAGCCTTCTTCAATACAGATGTAAATAATGAGAATTAGGTATGATGAAACTCACCCTGAGTCCCTTTTCCATACCCTGGACCCTGATCAAAATCAAAGATGTTAACGATTTTTTTTTTTTTTAAGTTAGCTAAATAGAAAATCTATTGTTCCAGTGAAATGTGGTAAATAATTAGCAAAAAGTGTAGCGTCATTCGTCTGACTTTATTCTTTAAACTTCAGTTGCAACTATTAGCAAGGAACAGAAGTGTAGAAGTCTAGGATACGACCATAGCGTTCTGAACATTGCATATACAACAATTCTTTTAAAGCCACCTGTGATTTGAGATGCAATTACACAGAGGAAAAGTTACACAACTTCAGTAACATGAATTTCTTTGAAGATATGTTCTGCTGTGTGCAACCTTAATATTCTCTCCTGAAAAATCACACAATGTCCTTTTTGTCTATGAAAGTCTCAAAACTCAGCACACTGCTTGGTCTTTCCAAAGACTGTGGTTAGGTCCAGCAAAAACAAACAAGTTTTGACCAAATATACTGATTAGTTACAATGCCTAAAGGCTTGAGAGCCACATCACATATATGTTTTCCCCTTTTTTCGGTAATTGCAACTATAGAGAAATAATGTTGGATAGCTCCTCCCCTATAACCTTGAACTTTAATCATATCTTGTTTGTGATCTATTGTTAATTAAAGCAGCATTGAAGTGTCTATTCACCATATCTTTGCTTGGATCACAACTGAAAATTAATATGGTCATTTTGTCCTGAACTATCCATATCTCAGTGAACATCCACCTGGGCTTGATTGGCAGTTTGAGGTTATGAACAAGCTGAGGCTGCCATGGTAGTGTGAGCCAAAACACAGGCAGAACTGTGTAAAGGTTTTACACACTGTTTAGTTGCATTTTTCTGGATTTGAGCCAGTACTAATAACTGTCTCAACTTTCAGAAACACTAGATTCATGCACAGATTCTTAAACCTTTTTTTTTTTTTTTTGGTTCACAGGGATAATGGCTTAGAGAGAGTTTTCTCAGTTGGTTCAGAGTCATTAATGTGTTCATTTTTCAGCTTTCGAGTAATGAATATCAATTTCTTATTGTGAGTTTTGTTAATTCAAGTTTCAGTTTCAATCCATATTGTTTTTTTGTTAAAAACAACTGTTGTATTTTTCTTTGGGAATGCATGAGCAGCCCTGAGAAATCAAGGTCCAAGTTTTTTTATTTGAATCAAACAAAACAGGGAGTTGATCCCAAAATTCTTACATTACAAGGCAAGCAAAGGGTCTGTAACACTGATGCAAAATTCGTGTAATTTCTATCCTGAAATGATTCTTCTCTCCAGACCAACTCTAGAAGAGCCTTCTAAGCAGTGAAATACTATTAATTACTAATACTACTTAGTTACAGTCAAATACTTTGATAAATCCTTGAAATAGAGACAATTTTGAAATTTCATTCCTATTACATATCTTTCATACCAATAACATAATGGTATTTAAATACAATCAGCTGTGCATTTCACAACACACATTAAATGTTTTGCTCATCTTCAAGGTTTTTAAGCTAAGCAGAATTATTTTTGTTATCATTATAGCTGTTTCAATGGAGT
>NW_008586353.1:0-6543 GCF_000691845.1 Merops nubicus | reverse complement strand
CAGGAATATTAATAACATCCAGTTTTCACATATGCAGAACTCCCTGAAAAACATAGCATGCAACCTGAAACTTCGATACTAAGTTTCTATCCTAATATGATTTTCTTGGAAATAGATGAAGGTTGAGGACCTCATCATATTATTTCTGTTTCTTATCCCCAAACAAACATGATTAAAACCCAGGCAATTCCATGAAGAGCAGAATTAATGAGGCCTGATTTCCTGTTGATTTCTCCTTTTGTCTCTTGGAATTTGCTTAAAAGAAATATGGGTTGAAGAGCCAATCCTGTCTCTGCTTATTTTATATGTACTCCAAAGGAAAAGAAAAGAAAACCAAAAAACTCCACATCATGTCAGGGAAGAAACTGCTTGGTATCTGATTAGGTGCAAGCTCCAGTTGAAATAATTTCCATATGTGTAGCATTCATAAGACCCTTTATTTTGTGTAATCTCTAGAGCTTGAGAAAAAGTTTGGTCATGCTGCAGTCTTTCCATCAGTAGAAACATCCATTCATGCAGTCTCCTCCTTAGTCTGAATGCCTTGTTTGCATTGAACAAATTGAGGTAGCATGCAGCCTGCCAAATTTATAATTTTTCCTTCTAAATTTTAGTTACTGGAGGTGCAATCTGTATTCCTAAAATCAAGGCTCTCAGTGGACTGTAGACACACTGAGATGAGCATCTCAAATGCTGCTCCAGAAGGACATAAGTCCCCTGTAAGTCCTGCGTTATGTCTGCCAGCTTTCTATGACGTTTCAGATACCCTGCAAAAAGGTGACACTAAATGCCTCAGTTAGGCAGCTGAACCATTCTCCCCGTGAAACAGACTTCCTGAAATTAATGTCTTGGTATCTTCTAAGGCCAGAGGACATATATACCCAGAAGAATGCTGGAATTCCTGAAGCCCAGACACTTAACTTGCTAGCCACAGTTTCCCTCTGGAAGTCTTTCTCTCCTCTCTGGAAAGCAATTATCTCCCCTCTCCACTGACAAACTGAAAAATATAACCTTTTTTTTTTTTTTTTTAGGAGATTTGTTTCACCTTGTGCCTAAAATTTTGGGGTGAATGAAAAACATCATGCCTTAAGACTTGGTACACCCCTAGTATATTGAGACCTTTTCCCATGTTAAATTTGGTTTTGTTTGCCCATCAGGTGTAAAAACTACTGCACAGGGCAGAAGAGAGAGACAGACAGACATGCCTGCTTGGGCATATACACATCTGCCTACTCACACGAAATCCAAATATAAAAGTTCAGCTTTCTGAGGGGGAAAAAAGCTAAATTTATCACAGCTATGAAAATTACTTTTTGAGCTTTAAAATATAAAGCATTTTATACACAAAGCAGCTGAGAACATCAACAGACCAGCAGTGTTAAAACACATAAATAGAGGAGTGCAGAGTGAGTGAACTATATATATGAAAATAAAAATGTTTGTGTCCAAACTGTTTTATTTGTTTGCTAAGCATTTTAAAAAGGAAAGAGTAGCAGATATTTGTTTTTTAGTTAATGATGCGCAATTATGACAGGGGAAAAAAAAAAATTACTTCTTTGATCCAGCAAAATAAAAAAAAAAACATGCCCATTTATTTCTGGCACCATCAGAGCCACAACTAGTTTTACATAACTTTGTGTTTGCTTATGATTTCTGCCAGAAGCACAGAAACAGATTTAGGCCCAAGTCAGTACCCAATTAAAATGCACTCACAACTGGCCTCACTTGAGCCCAGTCAGCACTTGAGCCACATATAGCTCCACAGATGTCTCTGCAATTCTTTCCAGCTGGTAACCAGATGCTGTGCCTCTGTTCCTTAACACAGGAGAACCTGCTCAGTGCCTAGACAGGCCACCCCCTGTCTAAAGAATGAATCAGACTGGGCAACACCTGGCAAGTCCCATGGTGCCATCATGTCCATAGCAACCCAAGTCTACAACCCAAGGAAAAGGCTGCACGTCTTTTTGGGTGTAGAGGTGACTGAAATGATGCTTCCAATGATCTTGATCTTTTAAAATGTTGCTGTTCTTTGTAAATAAACAGATCTGCACCCAAAGAATAGCAACTGTTTCTCCCATCAGTTTTTTTTCCTGACCGAAATACCCAGCAAAATCTCAAATTTCAACTGAGCAAAGGAAGGAGAAAATAACAGCATAATCTTTATACTTTCTGAACTTAATATCCCCTCCATCTACTTGAAGAATTCATCATTTTTGGTTACATACTGCTGATATTTTTATTCCCTCTTTAATATATTGTTTAATCATACAGAAAACATTCATTTCATCTGTAATGTAACACGGAGGTGAGCACAGTAAGACTGAAGTAAGCTATTCTAAGCAGCTGTAGTGTTCTGTTAGATATCATGTCAACTTTAAATAAGGAGGTTTAATCTCTGGACTTCAGAGAAAGCTTGGGACTTTTGCACTTGTTTTTATTTTCTCAGGTGGATTTCTACTATGGGGATATATTACCCTGTCAGTTACTAGTCTATCTACTCAGAAGAAGAGTATGAAGAAGCAGATTCTGAAGAAAATTTCATTTTTCCACAACAAAAATGGTGGTTTTTAAATGCATTTCATCAGATAGTCAGCATATGTAAATCTGTAAATCACTACAGTTAAAATTAATTTATATCCGAAATTAAGTTTCATTCACTCACTGAAAAATGGTGGGAGAGGGTAATCTACAAGAGTTAAAATTAGCTCAATATGCCATGTCCATGAATATATGAAATACTTAAAAGGGATTTATGTACAAATATCAAGAACAATTGCATCAGTAGTGGTTGCTTTGGCAGGTCAGCCTTAAAAAAAGTTTCAGTTAGTTTCAGACAGACTGTATCAAAACTTATTCAAAAAGAAGAAACAAGTCCTAGGAAACTGGTATGTAACAAAGGTCTATGAGACAAGGTAATTTATCATTACCAAGACAATGGTAGTAATTCTGAGCAGAAAAATATCAACAGCATGAGAAAAACTTTGGCCAATGAAGAGGCTTAGAATACATGAAGTATATTAATTGGACACAGAAGGAAACAAATGCTATAAAAATTAAAAGCATCATTACATATGAGTCTGCTAGCCAGCTGTACTAAGTAAATCTGGGCAATTATTTTCATGGACTAATCTTCAGGACCTCACTAGGATGACAATGCTCATCTGACAACAGTATTGTTGTGGGACAGCACAACGCCATTGTGGTCAAAGAATGACTGCAGTATACTACAACCAGTATGTGCAAACAAAATACACAATGTATTTCTTATCAAGACATTTTGAGCCAAACACTTCAGCCTTGAGACTTAGTGTCAGTACTGCTGAAGTCAGCATTAGAGAAGGGGGTAACTCTGTGTTCAGATTTAGAATCCAGTGTCACGTATTTTCCAACTTGTTTTAATAAGCTTTATAGGTTCTTCTCCAATTTTATATTTGTATTCATTCACAGTTTATAAGTCTTTGACAGGGTGGCAAGAAATAATCCCTTCTCCAGGAAAAAGTATGGAATTTAGCAAAGAGGCTGAGAGCATAACAATGGCACATCTACATAGTGGACAGCTCAATAATGTTGTAGCTTGAATGTTATGACCAGAACACACAGTTTGAGGGCACTAAAAGCCATTCAGCACTCCCAGCAGCAGAGCTTTGTGCACCATATACTGATCTAGGATACATGAATATCTACTAGCCTAGTCACAGCAGCATCCCAAATTCCTCATCACACATCAGGCTCTACTGCACTCACCACTGACCTTGCTATACATGTGCTACTCTTCTGACAGCTGTGTGCCCCAATAGGAAGGACACTATTATCAGTAAGCAGCACACAGGCCACATATTTCCTTCCAATTCTAAAGCATATATAGAGGAGGTGAAGTGGCTTACAACCAGAAAAATAAACAGACTGATACCTTCACCTACAGTGTAAGACAAAGCAAAGACAGCAGACCAGCTCAGAAACCAGGTGACCAGTCCAATGGGATCATATAACAATTACCCAAAACCAACACCATTATTACACACATAATACTCCCTCTGCTCCCAATTGTGGCAGCATCCCACCATCAGAGAGTTCTGTCTGCAATAGACAGCAAGCCCCTTCAATAACTGGAAACCCTACACAGTACATCTACTACCTAAGATAAACTCCCCCACTCACTGCAGGCAGAGCCAGCCTTTATGCTGTAAACTTTAGAGACAGGACACCTGATGTTCATGCTAAGGGAGAGGCACCTGGTGGTGATCTCCTAGTCGCCTCCCACCTAAGGTTGGCCAGGCCCTGTGTGAAAACCAGTCAGGAAGGTCTTTCCTGCCTGGCTGTGGACACCATCCATATGTCACCCCTGACTCAGGGCTGGGGGTTTAGACCCCAGCACTTCAGCTATGGAGTCTGTCCGTGCATCTTCTGCTTTGTGTTCCCTGTGAAGAGTAAAACTGGCTCAATTGCATCACACAAGACTGTCCAAGTTTAGTGTAGAACAGAACTAATTCTGTTCAGTGGTTTTACTTTTCAGTTAAGTCCCTTCCATTAACTGCACTTTCTGAAGTTAAGGGCATATTTTTCGAGTGTCTGCTTCTAGCAGTGGTAGCACTCAGTGTTTACAGTTACTAGCAAGGATTGCAGTGCAGAAAGGCTCTTGCTTATACTTGTTCATGTGCAGACAAGGTCACTGTAAATCTTGTGTGCCATGTTGGGGGGTGCAGGAAGTAAAAGGCTGCACCTGCAGGGAGAAGCAGAAAGGACAGGTGACCCTAAACTGGCCAGCAAGGTATTCCTTCCCACGCCCTGCAGGGAGAAGCAGAAAGGACAGGTGACCCTAAACTGACCAGCAAGGTATTCCTTCCCACGTACATCATAATCAGGATAAAGGTGTTGGATCACAAGAGTCAAGTTCTCTTCCTCAATGGCCAACATCCAAGGACTCTGTCCATTCTGCTTTTGATCCTGATCCTGCATTCCTAAATCCAGTTCCAGAATACAGCTCCCAAAGCCATTTCCTGTCTGCTGCTGTGTCCAGCCTGGGACTTCCCCAGTGTCTGAAGACAACATCAGTGGTGGTGGTGACATAATTGCCATCAGTGTGGGGAGGTGGAGAGACTGATTAGGGAATTGGATTCAATAATGGTTTTGTATATATTTAATTTTATTGTTATTATTTTCATTAAAGCTGTTTTAGGGTTTTTTTCCCTAATCCATAAGTCTCCTTCACTTATTCCCTTTTCCTTCATCTTTGGGGAAGGAGAGGGGTTAATAGAGAATGTCATTCATCTAGCAGCCAGCTCAGCCCTAAACATCAACAAAGACTCACTTCATTCATATCACCTTGCTTTTCCTCACCACTCACCCCCATAGGAATGAAGTTATCATCAATAAACAGCATACAGGCCATAACTTTCCTTCCAACTCTAAATTATACACAGAAGAGATGAGGTGGCCAACCACAAGGGGAATAAAAAGTTTGATATATTCACTCACAGTGCAAGACGGGAGTAAATCAACCAAGGAACCTAGTGAACTGTCTAATTCCAATTGCATAGCCATGACCATAAAATGGTAAGACAGGAGTAAATCAACCAAGGAACCTAGTGAACTGTCTAATTCCAATTGCATAGCCATGACTATAAAATGGCGTCATTATTACAGATGTATTCCTCCTTCTGCTCCCAGCTACACTGATGTCCCACCACCACAGGGGTTTCTGCTTACAACAGACAGTTGAGGGGTTCCATTCCAGTAACTAGAAATCCTACATAGTATATTCACTACATAGACAAACTACTTCCATTCATTCCAGGCAGAGCCAGCCTTTATGCTGTTGACTTTAAAGGCAGGACACCTGATGTTAATGCTAAAAAGGGGCACCTGGTGGTGTTCTCCTAGTTGGTTCCCACCCAAGGATGGCCAGGCCCCAGGTGAAAACCAGTCAGGAAGGTCTTTCTGCCTGGTTGTAGACATCATTCATATGGTAACCCTCTTTGAGGGCTGTAGGTTTAGACCCCAGCACTTCAACCTCAGATCAGGTATGTGCCAATTTTTCTGTTCTACAGGCAGAAACAGAGGATCACCAGCTACATGTTTACATGATATATGCATATCATAAGCACATGTGTACCTAAGGCTGTGCAGTCTCCCTTCCCTCTACAGTCTGGACACTGGGACTGCACCAGCTACTGGCTGTGTCAGCTGTGGTCTTTGTCTCTCAGCATGACTCGGTAAGTCAGGCAGGGTGCCAGGATGATGTGACCATATGGCCTCCGATCAAGGAGTAAGTTCCATTACAGCTATACACTATTTTTGCTGAGCAGCACAGACATCCCTTCAGTATCTTATCTATCTGCCTCTGCTGCTAGCCAGATGTTGGGAATAAACTAGGATGATTATCCCAGTGTGATGATATGTAGGACATCAGTGTGACTAGAACTGACACTCATATGTCATCAGTATAAATAGAAAATAACTGACAAAAAAAAAAAATGTGTAAGAGGTCCCAGACAACTTACATCAGAATCCTCCCTTAATTTAATTATTCCAATTAATATATATATA
>NW_008586352.1:19557-64338 GCF_000691845.1 Merops nubicus | reverse complement strand
TAACCTCTCTGCCGGCTGTGAACCCGTTGTGACAAAGCCCCGTGCTGGGAGGGGGGCGTCTGCAGCCTGGGGTGAGCTCGGCGCCCTCGCTGGGTCGGAAGGCTGCCCTGAAAGGGAAACGCCTCGTCTCGGCGCCCAGCGGGGGCGGCACGGTGGGCGCTGTGCGGTACAGAAAAGGATTTGCTTTAGGATGGGGACGGTGAAGCTAAACTAACGCTCGACGTTGAGGCTGAAAGTGGAATGGGATATTTATTAGAAAAAAATGGTTTGCGTCCTCGTGCATGTGTGCAGCAGTGAGGGATGCGTGTAGCGAGGGGCAGAGTGTTGCCAAGGTGGCCCCGTCTTGGACCGTAATAGCCGCAGCAGACTGCCACAGCACTGCCAATGCGCATCTTGGCCAGCCCACATAACAGCACCTTCCTCATCTGTCGTTCTTCTCGTTCAACCGCTAGCGCTGTTGAAACCACGTTATGGCCTGTCAGTTTGCATTGGTTTTCTCCTTGTACGTAATGAGAAGGTGTAAGAGTAACTATGTCGGTTATCGGTCAGGCGGGGAGAGTTTTACTCTAGAAGCTGTGACTCCAGGACCCCTGTGTGTTGAGAGCCCGGGAAGTATCTTCACTGTCTGAAGATGTACTTCTTGGTCAGTGTTAGGAGCTATTCGTTTTGAAAATTTGCTTCTTAATCAAAGGATTTATTACTGAAGTAATAAATCTAAGCACTTTCTCACTTTGTTCAATGGGTGGTGTTCAAACAGGGCTGGCTCACGAAGTCCCTCTCGGCTGAAGATGCATCTAGCATCAGTATGAGCATAATGAGCAACATCTTTTTTTGTTAGGTGCTTCAAATAGCAATGGTACTCTTACCTAAATGGCATTAAAGAAGGAAATTATGGTGAGTGATGCATTTCTCTGAGTAGATGTTTTTCTGAGACCTTTTGGAGAATGAGGATCCACACAGTCCAGCAGGAGCCATCTTTATTAAAATAAAAATTTTTATGAAGCTTTGCTGTAACAAGGCTTAAACTTCCATGCTGTCTTTATGGCCGGTAAAGCAGTTTTGTCTGTCCTAATAACTGTCATTACAAGATCTTTATAAGTAGGTAAAAGTTGCACTATGCATATGTCTTTGGTCTGTTTGAAGCCTATGTGCATATCCTAAGTAATCTTAAGTAATCAAGATTAAAAAACAAACAAACAAAAAAACCCAAACAAACCGATGGGAAGCATATGGCAGGAAGCTTATACAGCTAAAAGAATGAGAGTGTCCTCCTGCTCCTGCCCCAGGTTACCACCCGGGGGGGTAGATTCTTGACCTTGCCCTGCAGTGTAATACCAGTTTACATGCCCCCATGTAGCATTTGGATCACAGATGCCCTGGTCTGATGCCCCAGTGCTGCACGGTTGATGGACTTTTTTTATTCCTATGGGCTTGTTTACTCCTTACTAGTAGAAGGAAAAATGCAAGCAGTGCAGAACTTGGAAGTCTTCTGACACCTGCAACTTCAAATCCATTGAGTTATAGGTTTCTGTGAAACACTAGCTGAGACAAATGTGAGTGTAGAAATGGAAAAGATGCTGGATGCAGAACCAGATTCTCTTCCTCTTCTCCCTGGCTCCTATGTGATTAAGACAGGCCCTTAGAAGAACATAGATCTTAAGCCTCTTTGTCTAAAGGAGGAATCTGCTTTATTTTTGTTGCCGTAAGAGGAATAATTCCTGTTGACTGTCGACTTTCATTGTAACTCTGACTTTTTCTCTGCATTCTCCCTTCCCCCTCCCCCACCTCGTGTACTTTGATATCTGCTCAAATGACCAGATAAAGTGACTTGCAGGTATTGGTAACCTGATACCTAGTATCTCCACTAAAGACACCATGAAGCCTCCAAGAGAAAACTTTTTTTTAGCTGTGTCATAGTGAAAGTTTTAACTATGTAGACCACCTTCAGCTGCAGACTGAACTCTCAGTTCTGGTGTGGTAGTGGTAGCCCGTTCTGTCACAGAAAGGGCTACCACTAGTAGACTCACAATCCTCGAGGTAACTCTTGCTTGATGCAGAACTTGCCTTTTATCTTCCCGCTCTTGCATGCACCTTCCCTACAGTAAGAGATAATAAGGAAGATAAATTAATTCCATTGTGTCAGCAGTGTTGGACAGGAAGAAACTAGGGATCACTTAAGTTACAGTGACCTGTCTTGACCATAAGCTCAGCACAGTGGAAACGGATGACTCTGACTGTGTATGCCTGTGACTTGCTCCTGTTTTAGTCAAATCATTCTTTATGCAGGTTCAGCTTTCCCAACACAAGACTGCCAAAAGGGAAGGAAGGAAGGGGAAAATAGCTTTACTGTGATTTTTTTTTTTTTTTTTTTTTAAAAACTAACTGGATTTATTCAAAGATCTGACAAGGGCCCCAAGTGGAACAAAGGTAAGAGACCAAGATACCAAGAAAGGGCAGGCAGCACTGGAGAGAGCAACATCTTCCCCCTTATGTGGCATTAAGATACTAGATCAGTTTGGTTGTCTGAAACTTAAGTTTAAGGTTCCTCTTAATGGGCTTTAAACTCCCTCTCTCATCCACCTTTCTACCTAGTAAAAGAGAATTCAGGGGAAACAGTGTTTGGTGCCTTGAGAAAATAAAAACTCATTTTCTCTTATCGAGATTATCATTCTTTCCTTCTAAATAATATTAATATTTCAGCACCAAACTAGTTTCAGATTCTGTAATGAAGAAAAATGAAAAGCTGCAGATTTCATCAGAATCTGTCCTGAAATAGTGCTACAAGGCTGTATGTGCATTCTCTGAGTGAGCTGCTCTGCAGTGCTGGGTGTGTGAGTGCTGCATGCTTGTGTGCAGCTCTGCAGTGCTGCAGGCAGCAGCTCCCGTGCGCTGTGCAGTCCTGTAGGCAATGGTGGCTTCTTCCACCGCTGGGAAGCGTGAATGGCCTGGAGCACAGGGTTCCTTCTCCTGCACACTTCTGCTACCTGTCTCCTTGGTTTTTTGATGGAGAGACGTTTTGTGTTGCATGGCACAGATGTGTAAATGGAGTGACGTTTCTAGACAACAATAAAATCATTTTTCACTGCTGCTGGGACTTGATTCTCACGGTGTATTACACTTTCGGTTTGTCATGCAAAAATTAACAGCTCATTAGAATAACTTAATTAGCTAGTGACTGGTATCTTCATTAGGTACTGTACATATACTCTGCCACTCTTACAGGTCTGTTGCTTGACTGCAAATCGAGCTCCTTCATTAAGGCAGGTGAATGACACCTAGCACAGCTGGGAAACACATGGCAACATTCCTGTAATCAATGGAAGAACTACTAAATACATTTACCTTTAGACAAAACTCTCACTAAGACCAAATCAGATTAGAGTAAGCTCTGCAGAGATGTCTGGAGCAATAAGGAAAGCTTTCTGCATGACGCTGGTCTCTAGGACAACTCATATCTGGTCTGTGCTTGTTGCAGCTCCTGCCTCACTTGAGTGCAGGGATGCAGTGCAAGAGAACTTAGGTTTTTTTAATCCCTTGCCTGATTATACAGTCACTGACAAGGTATTGTTAGTAATTAGGAAGCGTACTCATCAATATGTGATTGCTGGTGTAATGCAAGAGTATGTCATCTAAAGAATTTGGCCCTCTGCTGTTATGATCCACTCTTCTGCAATGTGTTTGACATAGTAAATAATTACCTACTTAGATTCTACGGCACTTTCAAATCTGGCTATGTTTTGTGTGTGTGTAGGAATTTGTGTGGTGGTGTGTTCTGTTGCGTGGTTTGTTTTGTTCTCTCTTCTTTTCCATGTTGTACTGTGTGCTGGTTCAAGAAGCTGGCTGAAAACTTCACTGCTGCCTGGCCTTTCTGTGGCAGTGGGTCTGTCTGCTACGTGGGTGTTACATGGGGGAAAAAGGAGGTTGGTAGGTGGCTGGTGATGGGGAAGGTGACGCCGTTGCAGTCTCACTTGTCTATTTTGTTATGAAACTGCTTCTGAGTAAGGGGAGAAGTTCAAATATTTCAAACAGAAGAGCATATGAACTAAACCCAGAAATGCCAAATGTTTACTTCACTTTTTTTGGGCATACTGTTTAAAGACTTGCTGGAGTGTTCTGTGATGCAGGGCTAAACAGCAGATGTGTGTGTATAGAACAGGTGAGTCTGCTTTTGTAATATGTGACCTGTGAGAGAGAGAGAGAGAGAGAGATGGCTGGGCCATGCCCCTCACCCTGTGAGGGGAGGTGCTATTCATCCATTTTGGGAGTGTTTACTCTTGCCTTCACTGAAGGTAGCCATCTCCCTGACGATTAAGCTCTGGCTGTTGGTCAAGGAAGGCCTCCTTCTATGTGGGTTAGCACTTCCTGATTGCCTAGTTCAAACAAAACCTCCTCCTGTATTACTTGTGACTCATTGACATACCTGTCACCATCCTTACTTTCCACATTGTCTCAATCTTTTTGTAGTGGATGAGCATGTTGGTAAGCTGTAACAGGTTCATGTGAAGATGGACTTGTCTTCAGATTACACTGTCCGCTGGGTACCATGAGCTGATACTCATTACGTTGCCTCTCAGTTCATTGGAAACATGGCGGTCACCTAACCAGGGAAAATCTTCCCTCTCCTACTGTGCTTTCTCAAACACATGAAACCAAATACTGTCCTTTCTTGTGACATTGTCCCTTGTTTTACTGTTCATTGAAACAGTCACTTTTTATTTTCCCCCACATGAAGAAAGATGTTCTACCCAAAGACTCTTGTCTTGCTAGGAAGGTTACAGAAAAGCTTCTGGTTAGAACTCAACTAGTTAATGAACACTGTTTCAAAGTCAGCAGTTGGGCTCTTGCTCTGCCAGATATTGCTGTTGAAGTGCAGCTTGTACTCTGGCCAACCCCTGCCCCAAAAAGAAGTTCTTACACTTGCTTTTTACAGCAATGGCTAAATCCTGATTCACCTTCTGTGCCTTCCAAAGAGCCAAATCTTCAACTCAGAACTATTCTTTCCTCTTGGCTTAAGAGAGGAAGTTGCTTGTCAGCAGTGAAGGTTCCTTAGCAGCTGCTTGGCTCCTGGTGGCTTTTTAACCTTAGACAGAAGGGCTCTTGCAGGATGCCTTTGTGAAGGTGGTGACCTTTCCTTAAGCAAATGGGAGGGAACAGGCTTCTGACATAATTTCTGTAGAAGAAGTACTATACTACAAGTAAATACAAGCTGAGCTGTTTTATAAGCTGAAGAGGTCCTGCCTCACCTTTATAGCTGCATGGATGCTTGTGAGCCTGTGTGGAGCTGATTCAACAATGGCCTGGTTTTAAAGAGCTGGATAGCACGAACTCATACTGTCTAAAAGCAGCTTGGTTTGAAGCCTGCACAATCACAGCTCTAGTGGGAGGGGAAGTAACAACTTGACTACTGGTTGCCTGCTACTGCAGCGTTATGTAGGAGCACTGTTGCACTGACCAGATGCTGATGACAGGGGAAGCTGTAACAGTCCTGTATCTGTGACTGTTCGAGCCATGGAAGCAGGTAGCACAAAGAGGTGACCCAGTGCTGGAAGGTGAGAGAGATGGTGATGGAGAACTTGAGCTTTGTAGCCTTCCAAGTGACTTGGACTTATCCCTCACAACTCTGCTTTTTTCAGAATTAGTCCATGAGAGTTAAAACAAACTCAGCTTAGATGGTGGTGACGATGAAAGATGCTAAACAGAATTGTATAGAACCTCAGTGGCAAGATGTGACTGGCAAGAAGTGACTCTAAAAAAGTCAGATTCGTTAGTATGGGCTTGATTGTTGCTCTCTCTGCTCACGGCAGGTGGTAGTGCTGCCATAGATTGGTTCTTTTTCCTGTCCTGCAAGGGAAGATTCTCCTCCTTTGGGTTTGATTGGGTAAAAGAATTGACTGAAGACAGCTGAAAAATTCACAAACATTAGAAAGTCACATAAAGGATGAGGAGAAGGTGACTACTTTTAGCCCGTTTATTTTACAAAATCTAAAACCATTTAAATAATTACACAGAATCAAGAATGGGAGGGGTTGGAAGGGACCTCCCAGGATCATCTAGTCCAGCCCCCCTGCTAAAGCAAATTCACCTAGAGCAGGTTGCACAGGATCACAACCAGGCGGGGTTTGAATATCTCCAGCGAAGGAGTCTCTACAGCCTCTCTGGGTAGCCTGTTCCAGTGCTTCCTCACCCTCACAGGAAAGAAGCTTTTCCTCGTGTTCAGACAGAACCTCCTGGGTTCTATCTTGTGTCCATTATCCCCTGTCCTGTTGTAGGTCAATACTGACAAGAGTCTGTCCTTGTCCTCTTGACACCCACCCTTCAGATATTTATAAGCATCAATAAGATCCCTTCTCAGTCTTCTCAGCCCCAGATCCCTCAGCCTTTCCTAGTAAGAGAGATGCCCCACTTGCCTCATCTTCATAGCCTGCTGCTGGACTCTCTTCAATAGTTCTCTGTCCCTCTTGAACTGTGGAGCCGAGACCTGGGCTCAGTACTCCAGATGCGGCTTCACCAAGGCAGAGTAGAAGCAGAGGAGAATCTCCCTTGACTTGCTGGTCACACTCTTCTTCATGCACCAAGGATACCATTTGCTTTCTTGGCATTTCTGGCTCATGGTTAATTTATTGTCCAGCCAGGACTCCCAGGTCATTCTCCACAGAGCAGCTTTCCAGCAAATCAACCTATAACCTGTCCTGGTGCACGGGGTTATTCCTCCCCAGGTGCAGGACTCTACACTTCCCCTTGCTGAACTTCATAAGTTTCCTCTCTGCCCATCTCTCCAGCCTGTCCAGGTCTCGCTGAATGTCAGCACAGCCTCTGGTGTGTCAGCCACTCCTCCCAGTTTTGTGTCATCAGCAAACTTGCTGAGAGCACTCTATCCCTTCTTCCAGGACATTGATGAAGATGTTGAAGAAGACTGGGCCCAGTATTGACCCTTGGGGAACACCACTAGCTACAGGCTTCCAACTAGAATCTGTGTTGCTGATCACAGCCGTCCGAGCTCTGTCATTCAGCCAGTTCTCAATCCACCTCACTGTCCACTCATCTAACCCACGATTCCTGAGCTTCCCTATGGGGATGTGCGGGGAGACAGTGTCAAAAGCCTTGCTGAAGCTGAGGTAGACAACATTCCCTTACCTCCCCATCCAGTCATGCCATCACAGGAGGCTATCAGATTGGACAAGCATGATTTCCTCTTGATGAATCCATGTTGAATGCTCCTGATAACCTTCTTTTCTTCTGTAGGCTTAGATATGACCTCCAGAATGAGCTGTTCCATAACATTGGCAGGGATATAGGTGAGGCTGACTGGCCTGTATTTTCCTGGTTCCTCCTTGCTTGTATCTGCGGAAGATGGGAGTGACATGGGCTGTCCTCCAGTCCTTGGGTACCTCTCCTGTTCTGTGTGACTTTTTCAAAGCTGGTGGAGAGTGGCTTAGCAATAACATCTGCCGGCTCCTTCAGCACTTGTGGGTGCATCCCATCAGGGCTCATGGATTTGTGGGTGTCTGGTTTGCCTAAATGATCCCTAACCTGATCCTCCTCAGCCAAAGGTGAGTCTTCCCTTCTACAGACTATCTCTCTTACCTCCAGGGTCTGGGATTTCTGAGGACAGGTCTTACCAGGGAAGCTTGACTCAAAGCGATAAGGAAGCGGTCTTGAATATCAACCACCTTTCTTGGGTCTCCCTGCTGTCTAAAGCCCTAATTCATGGGATTTCTCCAAATAGGTCTTTCAATAGGCTAACATTAGTTCTCCTGAAGTCCAGGGTTGTACTTATTGCCCTGCTTCTTCCATGCAGGATCTTGAATTCCACCGTCTCATGGTCACTATGGCCAAGGCTGCCCCCAGCTTTCACATCCCCAGCCAGACCTTCTTTCTTTGCCAGTACAGGTCCAGCAGCACACCTTTCCTTGTTGCTCCTTCTCAACTGTGTCAGAAAGTTACCATCATTGCATTACAGGAACCTCCTGGATGGTACGTGTCTTGCTGTGTCATCTTTCCACCAAATACCAGGGCAATTGGAACAATATAGTTGCTACTACATCAAGAAATACTGATCAGTGCAGCTGCAGCAATAAGCTGCTTGGTCCGCCCTGTGAGTAGACCCACAAGCATTTTTCCAGACAGAGTGATGTAGTCCTTCAGTTCAAAAACTGTTCTGCTTATATTGAGGAGCTTCTGCTCATCAACTGCTAATGAGCTGACCCACGTTCTGGGAGGAATTTTCCTTTCCGTGATTCAACACTGATCTTGGAGGCACAGAACTAAAAATTTCCACTGCTAAACTTTTTATCTTTTATTTTATCTTTTTAATTTTTGTTTATCTTTTATTGTGTATTTAAAAATGCCTTTGAGATTCTCTGATATGTATGTATAGCACAGTCAGGTCCAGCTTTATTATCAAGACTTCTTGTTCATAAAGAAGTCAAAGATAGGCCCCCAAGTAAGTTTAGTGTTTAGTGGGATATGATACAGAAAAATAATGTTGAGACTGTCTGGTGCACTTACTCTTTCTGTTACGACATTGGTTTACAGGATTTGAAACTACCAGTATAAGAAGCGTAACTAGGCTGGTCTTGCTCAGTTTTAGACTTTGGTGATTTGTCTTTAAAAAGGTGTAAGTGAGAAGCAGTCTGACTCAGAAGTGTTTTAAGGTACTTCAGTTTTATTTGTATTGTACTTCAACACAGTTTTTGCATCTCCTATTCATGTGGCATCTTGATATCTGGCAATAGGGAAATAAAGCTTTTTAAAATTTTTGAGGAAAATATAGGATAAAAAAAAAAAGGTGTAGGGCACCCATTGTATAATGGTTATAAACCCTGGAACCAGAGGTATGTGAGAGCCATATCAATACAACCCTCTTCCTGTGATGCTGCTCATCAAACAATGGATCACACTAGACTTAACCTAGATTTTAGTGCCTCCTCCCCTTTCCCTGCTGGTGCTAATCATGCAGCTTTCAGAGGCACCACATGAGGGTTGCTTGATCTCATAAGGTAGCTTCAAGATGTTAGCTAGCCAACGCTGGCATTGAAGGGTTGTAGTTTTCTGTCACAGGACCCCTTCCCGGGGCAGGGAGGAAGCTGTACCAAACAGGAGTGTTGCTCAGGTTTTACCTTAAGTGTGGAAGGCATCATGTATCAAGTCACAGCATCTCTGGTAGCTTCTGCCTTGCTTAGAATGAGATGGAACTTTTCCCTGAATTTTATCTTGGTGCATATTTGTCCTTTTACCTTTTGCAGCTTACTGTAAGCTCGTTCTGACTGAATCACTGAAACTTACCAGTAGGTGCAACATTCTCTGAAACCAGAGTACTGGGATGATAAGGAACATATATGTATATAAGTTTGTCTACCTTATTTTAAGTTATTCAAAGGGCAATGGACTATCCTTACCTTAAGCAGAAGGGGCTGGTTTGGAAGCCAGTGCTGGAGACACGTGAGAGGGTAAACTTCTAATTACAACCAAGAAATATGCTGGTGTGCACCAAGCTGATGTGGAACATATGTGGCCTGTAAAGAGTCAAGAGGGCATTTAATGCTCAGATACAGAAGGGAGGCAGTGAGATTGAGCCCTTCAAGTAGCTCCAGTCAGGAACTGTTCCCCATTGAATTCCCAGAATCATTTTAGTCAGTCTCTCCTTTTCTTGGTGTTTCTTGAGTAAATTCTGTGGCTTTTTGCTGACTCATGGAAATTAGTTTGATTTTGTATTGTTAAGTGAGCCTGTACTGCAGTACTAGTATTCAGTTAAAAAACTCCAAGCTACTATGGTGGCTGGGTCTAATGCTAATGGCAGTCCTAGGAATGGAACTAAGGTCACTTTCTGCTTGCAGACTCAGTCTCTTGTCATTCTTCCCACATCTTCTTGAATCTGAAGATGGCTCCTGTCATCAACACTGATCTCTAACCATTAATATGTAGAAACTAAGATCACAATTCTTGTGCTGATTATTTCGACTAAAACTGGAAAGGGACACTATATGAGTACTGGAAGATTGCCTATGCTGTAGTATTATTCATTATAATCAAGTAATGAGCAATGTTCAATAATTTTTTAAATAAAAATTCTGGTTAAATGAAGTTTGCAGGAAGTCTTCAGAATCAGTACAAATAATTGATCTGATAGCTCTGAATTTTGTAGGGCATTATTTTTCCTTTTAAAAATCTGCTTAGATCTTGCTTAATACAGAGCTTATGGTCTTAAAATGTACTGCTAGATACTGCAAACTTCAGTGTACCATTAAAAATTGTACTTATGATACTCCTCAAATATGGTGTCATGGAACAATATGTACAGTACAAAATTACATTGGTGGATGACAAGATAGACAATCTTAAAAAAATCCTGTCTCTCAAGCACTGCTGTTGTAAGGCCTGACTTTGTCAAAGGCTGCTTAAAGAAAATACTGTTATGCTTGTAAGACACATTGGAAAAAGCACTTACACTTGCAACAATTAATTACCCATTATATTTCTAGAGAGTGGGCAATGTGTCAGGTTATGGTGTGTAGCTATATATGAAATACTCTGAAAGCCTCTTGCTCTGCACTCCCACAAAAGTATTAAAATGGAAAAATAGTTACAATGTTTGGAGTTTAAAATAGCACTGGTCTTAACGTTCAAAGCTGGTGTCGCCTTCAGTAAAAAAAAAAACAAAAACACATCCCTCCCTGCCTTGCCAACAGCTGACCTTGATAGTTCAGTTTTTGCTGTACTGTTTTCCCTGTCTGTAAGCCCAGGGCTTGAGGTAGACTCTTTGTAGAAGATCTTGAACTTAGGGGGCATGTACATGCTTTTGTATCTGTGGGTTTTTAATTCTCTAGACAATACAGTGAACTGTTGAATACTGAGCTTATAATGCCAGCAGTGATTAAATATCTATTTTGCCCTGTACAGAAAGGGTCATAATGGGAAAAGTCACTCTCACTTGCTCTGGCTGCAGCCAGTTGGATTTTTTTTGCCACCCCATGAGCAGCATTGCAACACAGGGTGCTGGTGACCTCTTCCTTTCCATCCTCCCCCCATCTCTAGTGTCGTTTACTTTTAGCTGTTAGCAGGAGGGTCTTAAATCTTTCTGTCAGGTCTGTCAGCAATCAGGGCAATTGGCCACTGTGCCCCTGGGTGAACTGCTAAGGAGTTCCATGTTGCTGCCCATTAGCTGGTCCAACTTCAACCATCGCTGCTCCCTGAACAGAGCAGAGCCCAGGGCACAGCCTTTGTGACCAGCAACTGGCTCGCTTCAGCCATGTGTTTTTTTTCTAAGTAATAGACCAGGCTACTGGGACATATTACTGTCTTGTCTCTGTGCTTTTTATTTTGTATTTATACTTCTGTACATGTTCATGGGAGAGACTTCTACGTGATTTTTTGATTAACAGGTACTTGGTTCTTCTAAAAGTCAGGTTTTCTGAGTGAAATGTAGCTATAATGGAGAATATGCTTGTTTATGTGAATATTTTTAAACAAGTATTGGGATTTCTTTTAGTGGATTGGTAATGTCAAAAAATGAACAAGCACTCTGATGTATTACTAAACTGTTGAATATGGAGAAACTAGATTATGATGTAGTTCTGTTAGTAAATGAGTAGACTAGAAATCACACTCTTCTGTCTTGAGGCTGGTGCAGCTCAGGGAAGGTTTCCTTCACATCCTGTGTCCTCCACCCTTGCCTTGGCTTAACCAGAAGTGTAAGGCTTGGTAAGGGAGTCGTTCAGTGAAACTGTCAACAGCTGGCCCAGGCTGCTGATCTAGCTTCTTTGATAGCCAAATCATAGATCAGAAAACAAATAAAAATGTAGGTAGTGTATAGTTGCAAATAGAATAGTAACAGTCATTAGAATGTAGTTGAGGCTTTTAAATATATATGTCCTGTTTACTGAAGCCTAGCACAGCTTCAGGTGTTATCAGAACAATCAGTGTGCTGGCATGAAAATATTTTGCATTCCTTCCAGTAGAGAAGTAAGATGAAGTCTTTTAAAGTGGCTAGGAGATGAGTTGTGGGCTACCCACTCATCTCAGCTTCTGAAAGTAAGTGGTGTATTGATTTTTCTCTTGTATATCACTCTGAGTAATAAGACTGTGGGTGTCAAAACTCCAAATGCTTTCTTTTTTTAATCTCTTCTTCATCTTAGTTTTCTGTATTCCCAGAACCACCTATTTAAGAGGTGTTCAGTGGTGTTCAGTGTTTCTCTTGACTGCTCAAGAGTTCTGCACATCTGCTTTGCTGCAAACAACGGTCTCTTTTACAGAGTCTTCCAGACTCTCCAGTAGCATGAGGTTAACCTGTCTCAGTTTCTTTAAATCTCTTGTATACTTCCTTGCCTGAGACTGTACATAGCAAAATGAGCAACAAAGCAAACATGGTTGTCCTGGAGAAAAATAAAATAAAAGCAAAAATACGTATGTAAATGGGATAACTTAAATTGTCAGTAGTAGTTACCAGCTACATAGGTTTATCTCAGAATGATGACATTTATCTGTCTGTGGGGTTACTTAACATCAACTCTCTAATAAGAACGTAAGCTCTGAAAAGTATTATTTTTTTTTTTTTATGTGAGCAGCCTGTAGCCTGAGTAACTGATCCATTCTGAGGCTTATTTGCTATGTTTTATGGAGATTACTTCTTCAGCCAGAATTCCTGTTTGACACCCTGCAACTTAACTGTAAGTTGGATTTCTTTACATAGTAAAGTTGACTTTCTGTCAGCACATTAAGTACAGAATGTACTGATCATATTTTTCAGGATGAGTGTAGAGAAACAAATTTTTCTGTCTCATGTTAGCCTGAAACAGCTTCTCTTAATTAGCACTTACTTGTGACTTCAGTACAGCATGAGGAAAAAACTTTGGTTAATAATCAAGCTAGAATATTCTCATTTGCCGTAGTATCCCTTAAGGGTAACTACCTTTCTCCTGGTTTTGTGATATTAATTTGTTTAAATAAGAACTTCCTGGTTGAGGACAAGGTAGGAGTTTTATGTGTCTTGCAGAATATGAAATACCAATTCAGGACAAGTTTTTGAGATGGCACAGAGTCTCAAGTGAAGAGAAAATTCCACATCTGTTGCTTCCACACAGATAAGGAGACCAATTGGGCTAATGAAAGGATATTTAAAACCAACCACAGTGCATTCCTGTGAACCACTTAAAACTGTGGAGGAGAAAGCACCACTGACCAGGAAACAGTTTCATGAGCTGTTTAAGGTGATCTGAGTCTGTGGCCATGCTCTCCTTGCTCTCCCTTCTTCCACACCCTTGGCTTCATGTTCCTATTCTGTCCTTTACCGCAGCTCGACCAGTCAAGCTTTCGGTCAGATGCACAAGGGCTCCTGAAAAGCCTGTGTTTGTGTAGACATGGGCTTTTTCTTTTTTTGCACTGGCTGGTGTGAAAAGCTAGTGCCATGGCATGTCAACTATGCCATAGCTAGTGCTATGGGGATAGCAGTGGACGGCCAGAGGCAGAAGGGCAGGACAAGACAAGGTTGTCTGGAATCGATCTTGAAAACGTAGCCAAGTTTTGTGAGCACTGGGCTTGGTGCTGAATGAGGTGGTACAGCAGGACTGAAATGGTGAGAAACTTCAAGAGTTTCTTTCTGTTCAGATATAAAACTTAGGTCTTTCATTTTAAGACTATTTATCTAAAACTGTCCGTAGACTTAATTAGGAAAGTGTTCCTAAATTTCAAGAACAACACAGACAATACTTCTATTGAATAATAATATTCTTTACTCATCTTAAATATATATGGGAACTCCTGGCTGTAGAAGAGGCTAATTCAGCTATAAACACTATTTTTTACCCTGTTTAGGGGGAAGCATCTCCTACAGCTTTCTGGCAAAGCCAAATGGACACCTGGGTGTAAGAATCCAACTCCTTATGCATCTAACCTTAAGCACTGGATTCTGAAGTTACAGGTGTGATAACTGACACAGATCAGAATAACAGTGCAGTGTTATGTTAGAAGAGGTTTGTTAACCATCACTTCCATTTGTAGGACAAATTGTAGAACTTAAATGTTCTTTTTTGTTTTAATTTTTAAACAAGTGTTTTAAGTACTTTTAAAATTTTGTTATATATTCTTTTAAGCACTCCTTCCTAAGGATGACTTTCCCCTTTTTGGGTATTGCTTTTTTCTTGGCATTGCCTTTCTGTGGGTGGAGAACCCTTCCCACAGTGACTTCTTCCCAGCCTGGACTTCCCATTCCTCTTCACAGGCTTTTTTGTGCTGCTGTGTTGTCCAGCCAGATATGGTTAAATACAAGTTCCCTGAAGACTATTGATATTCCTGTGAATTATCTGTAGCTTTTCAATGGAAACTAAACTAAAACTGGCTTGAACCTACAAATTAGAGCTGGAAAGCTGTTGTGAACTTAGCATAACCCCATGTAACTATTCCATCTAGCTTAGCTTCACTCTGTACAAAGGTATGTTGCCCTGTTTTTATAGTTCTAGCCAAAAGGTTAAGGCTGTTTCTTCCCTGCAAACCCTTGCTTGGTAGTTCAAATACCAGTCTTGCCTCTCTTCTCCCCCTCTCTCCTTCTCTATCCTGTGTGCTTTTATTCATGTCTGTCTGTATGAAGCTTTTTCACCTTTCTTTCCATAGGTAAAAGCTTCAAATCTCTGCAGCTTCTTTTTTTCTATTAAGCTTTGTTACGACTGCTGTAGCTTTCAGGCTTAGCCAGAGCCTGTTTTCTTGAGCATTATGGAAGAGCCTCCCAGTTTTTTACAGAGTTTAGGATGGGTCAGTTGCAGAGCACTGGAGTGATCAGGTTGTTTTCTCTGTATAATTAAAAAGGAGAGCAACCAGATTGGAGAACTGCTGCCTGTTTCTTGCTACACCACCTAGCAAAACAGCCCAGACCCTCTTGATCACTTGTGCTTGACAAGACCAAGTAGACAGATTTTAACAGAAAATGGAGAAACTCCAATTCTCCAGGTCTGAAACATGGGGAGCTTCTGAGGAACAGTCTTTTCTTATAGCTGAAGGTCGTGTTTTAAAGGGCATGAATAACAACTAAGCCATGGTGATCCCTTGAGTTACAAGTTATCTAGGTCAGAAGAGCACCCTCAGAGGTTACTGCTGGTAGTGGCTAGGTAAAAAGGAAGGGTGGATAAGTTTTGAAGACGACAAGGCGTGAGAGTTGACCAAACACATTTTCTTTTAGCCTTGTAATCTTTCAGCAGATCTTGGTCACCCTTTCCTCCAGTTTGTAGAAGCTAATGAAATTGAACGTAGATTTATTCCTCGGAAGTTCAGTGTGCAGTCAGCCTGCACCATTTCACAAAGCCTTCTGCTACTCCACTACTGGAAAGCTGTGCGTCATTTAGATTGCAGGAGGAATTCCAACTAATGTAAAAAATGGAAATGAGCAGTTAGTATAAGATGTATGACTAAATTCCAGTTTCTTTTACTTCAGACTGTACAAATGAATTTTGCAATCACTTTGAAACTGTCCTCATCCATTCGCTTTATTTGCCACTTTTCCTCTAACTTTGCTTCCCAGAATCTCATGGTTGGAAGTAAAACCATGTTTGTAATTCCAGCTCTGTGTTACACACTTTCAAAGTGCTTTCTAAATACTGCATAATGTAGTCAAATCAACCTGATTTAAAGAAAAGGATGCACCTTTTTGTTAAATGAAACAGATGTAGAAAGAAGCAAAAATATACAAAATAATATTTAAATGTATAGGCACCAGAAAAATATGTATAACTGCTGATTATGTAGAAGTTATCACAAACTAGTTTTTATGAACAAGTATTTCACATCAATGACACTGTTCAATAGGAAGAAAAGAAGGCTTAAATTGCATCTTGAGTTCTTTTCCTCTTTGTTTAATGAAAACTGAGTGTATAACATTTACTGTCAGGAATTCTCCATAACTTAAAAAAAACCCAAACCTTCAAGCTAGTGTCTTAACTAGGTTACAGAGTGACTAATTCTCCCCGGCTGCAGTTACACAGTAAAGAAATACCTCTTTATTTTCAGACTATTTGTTTTGCTGGTAGACTTATAACATTGCTTGTCAAAAATTAGGGTGCTTCCTCTTTTTCATGTACACTCATTTAATGGCTTTTTTTGAGTGCCTAAAGAAGCCTTTCTGGACCACTTAAAGAATGTATTTCATCAGTTGGTAAAAATTAAATAGTCAGTCCTAGTGAAGTTAAACCCAGAAACAAAACCAAAGTGAAACACCTAAAAATATTACTGTAGAAACTGAGCAATATTGGCTAAAAAAAAGGTTGAGATGGAAAGCAATGTCCTTTGATCCAAGTGAACTGAGTTCTCCAGTGTGGCTGCCTTCACAGGTGAAGGGCTGTGATTCTGTTTTGCCTACTTCTGCCATCTGCATCCTGTCAAGCTCTAGCTCTTAATTGTTAAAGCAGAGAAAGAAAGAGACCTTTGAGATGCATTTTATGCAAAGGTATATCATTCTACACAGTGTAAAACTCTGTGCGTGAAGCTGAACATAGTGCCACTTGCATTTCTGTGAGGTTTGCCATGCAGGATGGGGAGCGTCTGCTGAACTGCTTTGCTGCATCAGCATCCTCAGTTAAGTCTAAGTGTGGACAGTGCTTAGGATTTCACACGTTTTGTGGAAAAAAAATCATCTCTGGTTCCATAGGAGGCTTTAAATTCCTGCCAAACTGCTGTCACCACAGTAGTTTTCTTAGGAGAGGAGCTGGAAAGCTGAGGTATTACTAATGCACGCTTTCAATATGCACTTCACAAGTTTTTGCACTGTGACTTGGGAGCACAGGGACAGTGCCAGGATTTACCACTGTGTTCCTACTGTTTCACTCTTCATGTCTTCTTACGAAGTATATAGGAACAGCTTATTTAAAACCCCTTTAAGTGGCTTTGCTTTGAAATATTTTTGTTCTCAGCAGAGCAGTTGTTATATAACAAGTAGTATTTCTTCCTTCAATAATTGCATTTACCATCTAATGTGTGTATAGTGCCTACATGCCAAATTACATATTATGTTGGTGTTGGGGAAAACAGAAAGGTTACCTTGCCCTTTTTTAATCTTATTTTAAACAACCTACTTTTTATATTTAGGAATTTTGCAATTCTTATGGCATGGCCAAATTTGTCCACTGTTGATCTGTTACTTGCTCAGGGGACCAAAGGAAAGGGGGATGTAAAAGTAGTGTATAATGACAAACATGAATTTCCTGAGGTCATTGCTCCTGTGAATGTCTATTCTTATACTTATTACTGATTCTTCTTGTCGGAAGTTACAGACTTGAATGTAATTGTCAGAGGTCTTGATGGCTTCTTTCGCCTGGCTGCCAGTATAGTGCAAGTGAATTTGTAAGAGAGGGAATAGGGAATGTGTCACACATTATGAGTTCAGAGAGCTATCACTGGCACCCAGGTCTGTTTCCATGGTAATACCTTAGTTATTTCAGTGCAGAAGCCTGCCCACGCATGCAAAAGCTGTGTAAATGCAACTCTTGAAGTACAAATCGCATTACCTTGAGATGCAGGCCATTCAGAGTGTTCATATTTCCCCTTGGTGTCTCTGCAGTTTTTGTTCCCCTTACCTGCATGAAAACTACTTGCATGAAATCTTTTAATGCCCTAACTATGATAGAATCTGGGTGTGTCTTTGCCTTGTTCTCTGTAACCACTGACTGGATTATAGCGTATGGAACAAGGCTGGTAATTCAGATACCAGGCAAAGTTGTGGGGTGGTGGCGAAGGAGGGGGCACACAAGGCAGCCTGACCTCAATAACTATTTAGTTATGTGAGTGGAAACTGCTTTTCATGAGCATAATCTTGGTTCAATGTGTGGCAACCCACCTTACTGATGAGAGGACTTTGAACTCTCTTAACTTTCCTATCTGGTGGGCAACCTCACAGTCCTTCTGAAGTAGCCTTATGGAAGAGATCTATTTCTATAAACAGTTTGGTAAGTGTGGGCCTTGCATGATACATATGAAATATAAGTTTTGCATGTTTGATAGCTTCCTCCATGCATGTTTAAAAATGATTTTTTTTTTTTAAATTTAACCACATGTATTTCTTGTTTTTGTTTTTTGTTTTCCTTCCCCAAACAGCTGGCTTACCCCTTGGTGTTCTAAACTTGGCCAAAATAAAACCGTATCAGAGAGGCTTTTTCTGTAATGATGACAGCATCAAGTATCCGTTCCATGACAGTACCATCACATCCACTGTCCTCTACACAGTGGGGTTCACCCTGCCCATTTTCTCTGTAAGTAGATAATATATAGGGAGCTTTGGTGATGGGAGTAAAATGTATGCCTTCCAAGAGTTCAGCACTTTTCTGTGAGTTGATAGTCTATATAGGCGAAATTCCATATACGTATAGCCATATGCATGTGAAGGGTGTTGTTGTTACTCTTGTTTGCACAGAAAATCTGGAACTAATCTCTAACTGCTAGTATTGCTAATATCATTTGTTTTAGGAGCAGAAAAAAAATGGAGATGAGGATTTAAACTGTATCAGTTAGTCTACGCTTTCATCACTGGAGAGAAAAATACAAGTTTCCAAAATGCTATGTAATAAATACACCTCTAGTTGAGAATAGGTTAGTCTGGTAATTTAAATACTTGTGATGTTAAAACTTGCACTTGTACAAACCTGTAGCTAGTTACTGTTGCTTCCATATACTTTCTACAGAAATAAGTATAATTTGCCTTAATGGGTTTTCTTAGGTTTAAAAAAATGCGACTCTTTAGACCCTTCAAAATGGGATACAGAGACTCAAAATCTAGTTGCCTGTAGAAAAGAGGCTCAGTGTTTTCAAGACCACATGATTTTTACAAAGAACAATTTAACTGCTCAAAAGGTTTTTCTAACAAAATTTTAAGCCTGATTGCGTCCCAAGTTCTTAGTGAGGTTTTAGCTGGTTTAGAGGACCAAAATTTAGCTATTCAGGATAGTCTTGAACCTGAAACTACATCTAGTTGATTCTGCTTGCAGTGGTTGACCATACTAGAGATGGGAATTGTCTTTGGTTATAAATGTGTATGCTAAATTAAGCAGTAAGGAAATGTATATTAAAGTGGCTTAAAAATGGAAGCAGATACTGAAAGCAAGTAGACAGAAATCTGCAGGAACTCTACATGCATTGCTTTAGTTCTCCTTTTAATGTTTATTTAATAAAGCTTGCCTTAGTCCTATGGAGTAAATAGAAGGTAGACACAACAGTTGTTACCATTAGTACGATTTCACTTTTGAGGAAAGTAGTCTGAAGTTTGTCATTTTAACATGTGTGGACATATATCTTCAGCACAACTTCAGGAAAATGTTTTCTGACAGGGTCGTTATGTACCTTAATTGATACATGCACAGGGAAGCTAGCAGTTGCAGCTCTCCACAATTTTTGATTAACTATGCAATTAGTTAATCTGTTGAATTTTTTTTTACCTTAATTTTTAGATTTGAAGAAATTGTTCCTGTAATAGAAAATAATTGAATGCTTTTTTTTTTTTTCCTGGCTCTAAAGCAGTGAAGAAACATCTGATTTACAGCTAACTTACTTAAAAGCATAAACTTCTAAGAAGTGTTATGGACAGCTGTTGTAAATTTTAGTTGCCAGGGTATCTGAAATTATGGTTTGGACTTGTCAGTGATTCCAGTCTATTGAGGTATTTTTCTTCTTTGATACTTTTGTAGGATTCATGCAGTGATTTTTTTTGCCTTTTATTGCATATAATTGTAACAAGACTGCAGGCTGTCCAGATCAGTTCTTCAGTCTGAACATTTTACAAAACATAAAGCAACACAAGTTTTCTGGAATGTAGTGAGAAAGTAATCACTGTAGCGTGTACCTTACTGCTCTGTGTTGTTAACACACTAACTGAACTGTTTTTCTTAGTCTCTAGTTTAGATTTAGGGAGTTTTTGAGCCTCATGCAAGAGGTGAAAAATCATTTATGGCCACAGAAAACTTAGAGCTAGGGTGAGACATAGAGCTAGAAAGTATCAGATCTGGGTTATTAGACCCTACTGAATTGAAAGTGGTTTCCAGTTGAGTGCTTTCTAGCTTCAAGCTTGCCTTTATTCATAATGGACAGGGAAGGTTGATCAGTCTGAGAACAGGGGAATCTTACATTTAGAGATGTTTTTGTTTTCCACTGACTCAGTGGAGGCTTGAGACTTTCCAAGGCAGTTTTAAGTTTTTGGAAGTAGTATGTCCACAGTCAATATCCTTAGCAGGGACACAGCTGGCTCATGAAAACTTATTGGGCAGTAATGCTGATTATACCACATCTAGTAAAAAGTTTTCCTTACATGAGACTTTCCTGAAGGGAACAGGCTTATCAATGAAGGAACTGATGGTAAAAATATGGTCTAATACTAGGCAAATAAGACTTGGTCAGTTGCCCTCTTCTGCAAACTTTTCTTCCCTAATCAAAGACTACCTTAAAAATTATACTTGTTCTGAAGTAGGACTTACACCTCAGCTTTGTCACATCACAAAACAGAAGTACTTGCAGGAAGATAAGGGAAGCAAAAGGAATCATATTAGCAACATGAGGACAAAAAAAAAAGTTACTTTAATAGCAGCGTGGTTATAGCCTTTCCTCTTGCCATTCAACAATGTATAGGCATTGCTGATCCAGTTATTTAGTCCTGGATTCCTAAGGACTCATGAAATATAGGCAAGAATGTTCAAAATATTATGCTTATGCCCCTTGATGCACTAACAGTTTGCTTGTTTTCAGCGTGTGGTAAAAAATGGCCTGAACATCTTGCTTTATAATAGTAAAAGGTCTTTTCTGGTTCAGTTGTTGGGGAATGCCTATATTGAAATATAAAACAACTTCAAAAAAAAATAACCACAATATCTGCAGTGATGAGTAAGGCATAAATATTTCATTGTTAGGAAGTCTTTGTGAATAAAAGAAGCTAGGTTACCTGAACATTGATTTGCCTCCAGAACATTCTATGAAGATCTACAAGATGTGCTAGAAATTCTCAGGGGTCTTCTTTAAGGGAAAAAAAAAGTAAAATGATCATCTTAGAATTCACAGTTCCATTTATAGCTCTGAACTCTTCCTGTTCCCATTGGCACCTTCTATCAGGAAATATCTGGGGAAGAAACTCCTGTTTATTCTTTCTCAAGTGCTGCTTCATGGTACGATAGTTCTCATTTTTCCAAATAGTTTTCTGTGTCTGGATGGGAAGCACAATTTTTGTATTAGAATTTTTTGAAACTTAGGGTCAAACAAATCTTGTTAGTGCTCTGGGAAAATTAATCTCTTTTGATGTCTAAGCTTGTGTCTGAAGCGGCACACATCCATGATGACTGATATTTCTACTTCCCAAGTTGTTTTAGAGATGTTTATAAAGTAATTCTGAATGGTCTAAAATTGTGCCTAGTTAGGGGCTAGCATATATAGTTTGCAGCTCTAGGAATACTTTGAAATTAATCTCTTTAAGATTCACTCAGAGAGCTTCTTTTAGATATAAGGGTAGATGTGACTGGGAAGAAGAAGCGTTAAGCAAAGGAGGCCTCTCTGAACCATCTTTCTCACCAGAGAAGCAAAAGAATGAAGCAACTCAGGAGTTGCCGAGTTCAGTCTGCTCTCTGTGCTTGGTTCCGGACAGGGTTTCTGCAGTTCCCTCCCAAAGCTTTGCCTGGCTGTTCTGTTCAGCAGCTGAAGGGACACCATTCAGTGGTGAGTTTCCATATGATGAACTGATTTGTGAGGTCAGTTCTCGTAGCTTGGCCAAGGTACTGCACTGAGTTTCTGGGAAGCAAGGTAGTTCACCGTAACTGTTTCTGCTAAAACAGTTGATGCAAATGCTGATGTTCCTGAAAGGGGAAGTGTTCAGTAAGTAGTGAACAGAGCTTTGGGTGTTGCCTGTCTGGGATGAGCTCTGCTACTGGGGACTTTTTTGAGAGAAAGCAATATTATGGGCCCGTACGACTCAATAGCTCCACTCTGAACACATCCGAAAGATATTTAGGTGGTCAGGCCACATTGTCTTCTACTTCAAACAACAAACCCAAAACATTCTTAGTTTGGCTTGGCAAAGATCAATGTCTGCAGTATCATGATGCCTTTTCAAAAGGGGCCTGTGTAGCTTTGTTCCTGTGCCGTCTTTAACTTATTCAGCCTTAGGCATCATGGTTTTTAGAGACATCTTCTCCTAGCATGAGCATCAATGTTCTGATTGCAACTTTTCCTTCCTCCAGATTGGCACAATCATACTTGGGAGGCAATCTACTGATACCTCTTTTGGGAAAGGAAACTAATTTGGCAAAAGCAACTGATCTTTTATGCTGTCTTAGTGAAAGGATACGTTTTGCGGGGAAGCTCTTACTGAAAGCTCCTATTTGATTAATAACATAGGCACTTGCTAGGCTTAATTTGTATGTTTCTTGAGAGGCAAATACAGCTACTGCTGTGGTAGAAACTGATAATGCAAGGAAATGTAATGAAACCTGCTGAAAACTGTGAAATTGGTAGATGTGCACTTAATTTTTTGCAGTTGTGTCAAAGCTGTGACCCCCTGTTGACAGTTTTGTAACTAATTGAAATTAAACCTGCTGTTTGTCAGTAGAGTGGACTTCTGTCTGCATCCTTTAACTTTCATGTTTCAGGTCACGTGTTAGTTATTAGATTATGCTGTGAACAAGACTTTACCTCTTACCAGGTAAACTTTGAAATGGAGAATGTTTTATCTTCATGGGTTTTTTTGGTATGGTCATGACACTGGAAACCTTTCTGTGCAGTGCTGTTAAACTTTATAATCTGGCATGAGTTCTCATTGCTAACTGTTCATCTTGTACTACTACAGTGAGTATAAACTCAGAACCCAAGTTTACTCTGAATAAACTAAATTGTGTTTATTCAAACTCAGTTTAAAGCCAACATAATAACAACCCGTGTTTTTGAAGGGTTAATGTGTAGGGTGATGGATGTACCTTGGTTGAATTGATGAGTAATTCCTGTGTGAGATCAGTTCTATGGAGGACAGAGGCTGAGAAACAGCAGTTGCTGCATCCAGCTTTAACCCTACTTTTGCCCCATCCATGTTGGGGGTGTTTTGCTGGGCTTGGTTTAAAATCAGATGAAGAGAGGTTTGAGGGACACCATTTCCAGACAGGTGCTTGTACAGACCATGCTTGCCAGATGCAGTTCATTTTAAATAATAAATTGCAGTGACTTGCTTGTTAAATCTGCGGACTTGATATTGTACTTCTCTCAGTCTTTCAGGTACATTTGTTAATACAGTGAGGAACACACACAGTGTATGAAACTGAGTAAAATAGTTGGCAGCCTGACAGAGGAAGGAGTTCCATACAAGGGCTTTTAAAATGCTGAGTGAAGCTTTGTCATAACTGTGAGAAAGTCAAGCAGTCATAGTGGTTTGAAGTTGGTTTTGAAGGTATTTAGGAAAGTATACAAAAGGGTAAAATGGAATAGGGAGAAATGATGGGAGAGGCACTGGCAATGCTAAAGTCTTGTCATGTAAGAAAAAAAAGTGTGGCATAATTTTTTCCTTATTTCAAGTATCATACCTAGTTACTAATTACTTGCTGTTGACATCCAGGACAGACCAGAGACCCAAGGGGGTGGTGAAAGAGGGAAGGGACTGTACCAGAAACCAGAGATGAAAAGCAGGAAAAGTGAAAGAGGGGGCAGGCTCCTTTTTGTGCTGCATCTTCTGTTTCCCTTCCTCTGGCTCACCCCACTGTACCTCTTTCTGTTCTGCCTTGAGCAGTAAAGTGCTCGTGCAGAGAGGTGGTCTTCACCTATCTTTGGTGGAGAAAGCTGAATAACAAAATTAATGCAGTGGTTCATCTTGGTGAGATGTGGAGTGATGGTGTAAGTGCAGTTCTTGCTAGGTGCCCTCCTGAACTCTAAAGCTCCTTTTAAGAAATGGGAAGTAGCATTGTTCTGCTACTGAGGAAGAACCAGAGATTTAACTTGATCTGAAAAGAGCTGTATGATACCATGACCAACTTGCCAAGAATGTGAGCTGTTATACAGAGTAATACTCAAAATACTTGATCAAGCTTTCACAAAATGCATGTTTTTCTAGGCAGGTTTCCTAGTATTGTACATATGAATATTATAGACGTTTTTTGCTGATACAGTTAGTAATGAAATCTCTACAGTGTATTCAGGGGAAATGTGAACTTGTCCTTTCTTTCTTCGTTTCTGGTGTAAGGAGACTTAAGCCTCAAAATACTACCTTATGTTCTTCTCAAAATAAGTCTAGGTGTCACTTCAGGTTTAAAGCTACTCTAATGAAGTTGGCATTAGACAACAACATGAAAGGGATGGTGACTTTTCTTGAGGTGGTGGGAGAAAAGACTGCAAATGCTTTTAAATGTTTGCTTTTAAACTCTGGAGAAAGACTACTGCTGAAGCATAAAGCTATTCTGCCTGAAACACACAGCTACAGCTTCCTGGTGTATCACATCTATTCTCTTACTAATCCCTTTAATAAAGCAGGAGGATGGAGTACTCTTGTTATTTAGACGTATAAGAAACTAAATAGTTATGGGATTAGGTGAAGAATCCTTAAACATCTAAATAATGCATCGAAATGTGAGAAGTAGATGTTAGGAGTAAGTGTTCCTGGCTTTCCCAAGGGAGGGAAGTACTGGGTAGGGCTCTTCAGGAGTCTGGACTGTTCAGTATAGTCAAAAATGCCCTGGAGGAGAGTGTGTGTAGTGAGGCAGCAAAGTGGGGTACTCGGGGAAGGTAAATACAAAAGATGGGAATAACATGGCTGGTGAAATACAGTGTGGATAAATGCCAAGTGATGTCCTTCCTGAAGAGAGTGGGAAGGACACCTTGAGCATGGTGTACCATGTGATGTTCTTTGTCTTCACCAGGGTGGTAATAATCAGCTTTTACTTCCATGGAGGGATCAACTTTATGCCTAGTAACAGTGAAGAAACCTAATCAAGATTAGAAACTTGGAAAGATGTAGACCCGTGTTATACAGAAAACATATGGGAAAAAACCCAGCATAATCAGTCAGGAAGCACTTCAGTTTGTGAGGAAATCTAACCCATTATCCTGTGTGAGTCAGACTATTGGACAAGTGTATTGCAATTGTTTGAAATAATTATCCTTATTAGCTGACCTGCTTCTGTTTCTCCTTCTTGTATTCTGACCGGAAGGCTGTTCCAGAGGCCTATGTATCTCCCTCATGAATGTCTTTATTGTAAAATGTATTTGTAGCTCCTTAATTCTTGATTGTTACTGGATCAGTATCACTTTTTTCTTTCTGAGCGCTACTGCCTATACAATTAGCTGCTTAACAGAACTTACATTCTGCTCAACTGTGCAGACCTCACCTCATTGCAGGTTTTGAGATAATAAGGAATGTACCTTAGCAGTCCTCTCTGGCTGTCTGCGTTTACCATGGATGAGTTAAACCCAAACATGTTCACAAATTCTGATTGAATGCTGTTCAAGAAGAAATTGTCAGGTGGCTAAAAGTGTTAATGCCTTTCGGAAGACTCATCAAGTGCTCAAACTGTTACATTGAGGTACAACAGCCAAAGGGCCCAGACATTATTTTCCCCTCATATTTTGCACTGACAAACTCCCAGCTCATCAGAGTTGTTTAGCCTCCAAGTTAGCATGACTCTGAACTCATTACTGCTCAGATCTGTCTGTTCCTTTGCTTCAGTCTTGAAGAGTTGTTTTGCAGGGAGAACTGGCTGACCTTGATCTTCCACTGCAGCAAAGAATTGCCAGCTCTGTCAGCAGTACATCTACTAGTTATTCATTAATAATGCTGTCATATGCACTGTGTAACACTAGCTTGTTTGCTCTATCCTTGAGATTACTCTACTGGTAACCTCTTCCCAACCTTGTAACATCTCTTCACACACCTGTTGTCATCTTCCCTTTAGGCAAATTCTTTACTGTGGTACAATTGACTTGGAAAATGAAATATACATCAGGGATGCTTTTTGGTATTGTCATATGGGAAGTATCCAGTAGAGAGCCTTTAATCACCCTTTATCATCTCCACTTGTCTGGATATATCTTCTGGTAAGGAAGTACACCACTTCCTATGTGAATAAAATTTATTCTTCCATAGTATTTGGAAGTTAAAGATTGTACCATTATGAAGACAAATATTCAGTATCCTCAGTCATATCCAGTTTACTTGTGACAAGAGGTTTCATACTTGGTAGATAGATTGCTACTGTGATGCAAGATCTTACTCCTGTCTCCTTGAATTAGGGTATCTCTTGGAGTGAAAAAATAATGTGTATCACAACTACAGGGAAACCATACTATTGTACTTACTATAGTAAGAGGCTTTGCCTCTTTCATCACTTATGCCAGTTCTTCCGCTTGTTTGTCCTGATTGTGTTAAAGAAAAAGCAAACTGTATATTTCCCTGTGTCTGCTTTTTCTTTGTGGGAGAGAGGCTTCCAGTGTAGGAAGTACTTAAGCTAAATTTTTGAAATAACTTCTATTTTTATTTTAGAAATTGAAAAGAAGAAGAAAAAGAAACAAACGAACAAACACACACCTAAAATCCCACAAAACCAGGCTTTGCTGGTTCATTTAAAACAGAACAAAAATCCTAAGTATTGTGAGAAATTTTTCTCAATGACTTTACTTGCCAGAAACAGTAGAGTTGCTTCCTCTCTGGTTTGACTTTTACTTTTCTCTGCTCTCCCACTAGCTAACAGTGAAGGCAATTCATTTGTCTTAAACCTGCTGTATAGAGCATGTTCTGAGAGAATGGGCATAGACACTAGAGAGTACCTTAACCAAAGAAGACATCAAAAGCCAGTATGAGCATGTTTTTTCAAGCTAGTAACTGCCTTTGATTGAGCAGAAGGTAAATTACATACTGTAGTATTGTGGTTTAACAAGTGTTAAGTCAGTTGCATCAATCTTACTGTAGTGTGGTTTTTAGAAATTAAAACTTGTGCTCTGTGAAAGCTTGAGATAAATTTCCTTTCAGCAATGAAATGTGCTGAGAACAGCAGTAAGACAGTTGACTGGTGAAATTACTTTTTAAATCTGTTATGCAGTTGGAAGAAACTGAAGAAAAACTTAATAAAGTTTACTCTAATTTTTTAGCAGTATTGTATTTCAATGAATAGCTTTTCCAATTAATTGTTACTTCAAAGCAGGTGGATGGTTGTGATAGTTTAATACTTGTCCTGTTGTGCCCAAATTTTTCTGGTTATGACTTCAGGAAACTGTATAAAATTTTCTTTCTTGATTAACAAAGTGGGATTGGTTTCAGATCAAGTAAAAGAGGTGGAAAGAAATTATGAAAGAGAAGGCATTTAAATAACTTATTTTAGCTGATTGTAAGTGGCTTAAAGCAAAACAAAACCAATCAGAGATGCTTGGTGTTTTGTTTGTATGATTTTTGATACCAGAAGGTGCTGCAAGCAATTACAGACTAATTACATCACTCTTCATAAATATTGAGATTATGAGCACACACTGCAAGCACCTTCATTTTGTATGCAAAAGCACATGTCCTTGCTGTGTGAGAGACTTTATTCCAGTGATCCACATAACAGTGCTTTCCATTTCTGATTTAGCAGCAGGTAATTACTTAAAGCCCCTCAAAAATAACCCTGCATAACCCCAGCACTCTGAAAATTGTATCTACCACATTGAGAAGCCAAAACATTCAGGTGTGGTTAGGAGGAGATGGGGAGTAAGCCACCATGACACAATTATTCATAGAAAAGGCCTCTTTAAAAAGGCATGATACAGAGCTGGTGATGTGATGTCAGTGACACCACCTAATTGTGATCACCAGCGTTTGTGGCAGTGTGCTGAAGCTGTGGAAAGGTTTTTTCTAGGCTGAATTTAATTTTGTGAGCAACTGCTTTACGATGACAATTAAAACTATCTAAAGATGTAAACCTGTAAGTGATGAAGGAACTCTTGCTTGTGTATGCCTCATTCTCCAGTTCTGGAGATCTAAATATGCTTCTCTCAGAGATTCAGTCTTGATTCTTGGTGTTATGTGTGCAGGGCAAAGGATAAATTTTTCATTCCACACATTTTGTAGGGTAAATGTTGTTCAAAACACAGTGGCATTATGTTGACATGTCACCTTCCCTCACTGTGACTGCACACTGCTTCTGCCTCTTCCTTTGCACAAGTTGGCCAAATACTAAACAACTGATGGTATTTTGACGTGCTGTCATAAAATCAACGTAAGGGAAGGGCAGAAATGGGGTCTGGAGTATGCTGTTTTTCAAACCCCTGCCATTCTTACTATTAGGAGAGAGAAAGGGAGAGGTATTTTTTTTCCTGGTAGGACAGGCTGTTTTTGCTCTGTACTGCAGAACCCAGCTCCAGGCCTCTGCTGGCTGGTGTCTGAATGGTTCAGTGTTTTGGTGAGTCTCTGGCTTGGCTCTTAGCCCATCTTGCTGTACTTGTCTTTGTTGGTGTGCTTGGACAGCTTCCAGAGCTAGATCAGTTGTAGTCCTGCTGGTGTAGAACTGGAAACAATCCCTCTTGGTGATGACAGTGTTTTTTTTCTGCCACTTTCAGGGGGGAAGTCTTGCGTGATATTGATTTTATGACAGTGCAGAAGATACTCTGTTCTTCATTATAGGCTTAGCTGGAATAGATGGACACCAATAAGCCCATAACTGCTTGGTCATGGAGCACAGCTATGTGTCATTGATCAGAGGCCACTTTTTCACCTTATGAACCATTAGTTTGTTTTCTGTTCTTCTGTGTTGGTTTTCAAACCAAAGCATTCTTTTAAGCAGTCACTTTATGGTGTGAAGAACAAGATCAATAGGAAATCATGGGTGAAACCACAGTATGTCTCAATTGTGATGGGTCCAGGAATCAAGCATAGTTTGGAGGACTTCACAGGTAGAGGCTAAAGAGGCAAGAGGGTTGAAGAGGACTGTAGGTACTTTTATTTTTTTTTTTTCCTTAAATTCTTGTAAATCTTGACTGTGTAACTTGGTGTTTCTGTTCTCTTCCCTAACAGTTCTTGTTACTGCTTGGTTGGTATCTTCTTTTTATCCTTTTTCTCTTGATCTTTCTGTGTTTACTTATGTTTGTACATACCGTTTTGGGGGCAGCTGTGGCAAGGAAGAAGTAGGTTATACCTTGACACAGAGGACCTGAAGAAAGAACTGAGACTACAGCAGCATCCTTCTCTGGCAGGAGGGAAGGAGGCTGTTTTTCATCCTTCTCATCCCTTACTGGTAGAACAGGAGTGTCTCTCCTCAGATAGTTTTTGTTGTCTTAATTCTAAATTGATACACATTTTATGTGCAATACTGATGCATTTTGAGCACAAAATCAAGGACTTTATCAAGGGGCACTTTAATGCCACTGGGCTTTACAACCTTAAGTTAAAGAAGATTATTTGTTTGTAGCATGTTCTTGGTAGTCTCCCACTTCTTTTTTCCCCATACAGCCCTTTCTTTCTGAGGTTATTAATCCCTATACAAAAGCAGATTGTACAGATGCTGTGGGTGTGTCAAGGATGGAGGATTGAGGTTTAAACTCGGGTTTAGTTTGCAGTAATTTGCATCCTATTTTGAGATTTTTAGCTTTTTAAAAAAAAATCTGTTGTTCAAAAGACTAGCTTTGGTTAGTGTTGCAGTTCCCTTGAGGCACAATAGCACAAGGCGTTGTGCACCTTAATCTTGTGTTCTCTTGAGTTTAGGATGAGCCAAAGACTTACTGTCTTGTGGAGGGGAATAAAATCTCTATGCCCTGAGGTTACAGGACTTGTGCAGTGACCACACTGTTCCAGGGAACCCAGTGTGTGTGGAAGTGAGGGGATCGTGTGCATGTGTGATTTTTCCTTTTTTCCATATCCTCCTGAAAACTCCCTCTGCAGTTGCACTCCCTGAGAAGCACTCCTGTTCTGCCTTCAAGAAATGCAATTTATGCTCTTCTGACTGGTAAAGCTGTCCCGAGGAGGTATAAAGGGGCAAGGGTTGCTCACTGGCATATAGAGGAATAGTTGATAATTATGGCAGTAGCGGCAGATTGAGCACCTCTGTGGTTGTCACCAAACTGTTTACTCGATCATAGTTTTGGCATGCTTCTATGCTTGATATGCCACAAATGTGAAGGTGAGAGGAATCCTGTCCTGCTCGCCTTCATTCAACAGTCCTTCCTGGGAGCTGCAAAGGCAAGGTCATTGGCCAAAGGAAGTGCTAACCTAACGTGCTGCATGCTTGTTCCTCTTTACGCACTTCTGTTTGGAAATGCGGGGGTATGGTCATCACAAGAGTTTGTGTTGCTTATGTAATGTGTTTTTTATTCCTTTTTGCTAGCTGGCTTGCCTTTTGCAATTCTCAATTCAAGACGTATCCCCTTCCAGAGAGGAGTTTTCTGTAGTGATGAATCCATCCGCTATCCATACAAAGAGGACACCATTTCTTATAAGTTGTTAGCAGGAATAATTGTTCCTTTCAGTATAATTGTTGTAAGTTAAACTTTTCTTCATTGCATTTGATTTCAAGGGGGGTGGGGAAGAGGGAGGATGGGCAATCTGTTAATACAGGCTTCTATATTCTGTAAGATTTCTAAAGTAATATCCTTAGACCAGGTACTAAAGCAATAGAAATGGTGTTCTGGCAAGAATAACAAAAAGGTTTTCTTTAATCAAGGCCTAGTAACCAGAATTATAGAACGCAAGAATACCACAGGAATATGGTAGCTTAATTCTATAGTCTGCAATGGAAAAACTTCCTCCCTTACCATATCAGTTAAGAATAACATTAACGTATTTTAAATTACTATCTCAATCTTTCCTATTTTCGGAGCTATTACTTTCAGAATAGAAATTTGCGTGACCTATTAAGTTAGTACTTTTATCTGCAACAAATTCTTTGGAAATACTTCTGTGTGCAGAAGCATAACAGATACGAAGATTTTTAATAAAAAAAATATTATGGCTTCCAATCCAAGAGCATAACTGGAATAAGTAGCCAGAATTTTTCTCCTGGAGATTTCCCCAAAGGTCAGGATAAAACACTGGGCCCATATGTGTTTGAGTTGACGCTAGGGTTCATTTTTGTGCAGCACCTAGCCTGGTTGAAAATGGGGTGCTATTCTCCTTTCCTGCTGTTCACGCCAGATCAGTGAGCTGAGGGATTGCATCTGCAACTGCCACTTTGGGTTTTCCTCTTTGACCACAGGTCCGAGCTCAGTTGGACTGGCTCAAGCATATAGAGACTCTCTATCCTTAAGATTTAACTACATGCTGTCAACTGAACTAGTCTAGATAGTTTTCCATGGACAAAAGGTGAGGTCCTCCTGCTACTCCTTTTTTGCTGCCTCTGGCTTCTCTGAACCAGGATAAACTACTGAAATTCCTTAAAATGGCAGAAAATGGCAGCTTTCTTTGATTTAGGTTGAGTGAAATGGCTCCTGGAAGAATACAGTATCAGTGCTCCAGCAAAAAGTGATGGGGGCATGTTCTTTGACATGGGCAGGAGGAGAGCATGTTGTGCCCTAATTCTCATGGGACTGCACTTCAATTCCAACAATGGCCCTTCAACAGGGGCCTCAAGATCCTTGTCCAGATGTGTTAAAAACCTCGAGACTCCATGTGGCTCCATGCTGGGTGACATCCACGCTCATTGGAACTACACTTTGAGGGTTAAAACTTTTTTATGCCAAATAAGATTTTTATGTGTATAGATATTTATCCAAGTATATTTTAGTAATCAAAGCTGGAAAAGGAGCACCTAAATGTAAAACTCATTATTGGCTAGCTCTTTCTCTGGACTAAGGGGTTAAAATCAGAAGGGATATTATGGCAGTCTCACCCTTTCTTGCATAAGAACTGCATGGATTTTTATCTAGGTTCCAACATAAAGGTCAGCTTGTACCTTGTGTTTGCTCTTGGGTGGAATTTTTTTTATAACTGTAGAAATGTGGGGCTGGGAATCAAACTGACTTTTTCTTCTCTTGGAAAAGCTGCTTCAAAATCTTAGAGAAATATTTCTGGAGCTTTTTTTTTTTTAAGATGGGACTGTTTTTTTTTTTTTTTTTTTCCCACCCTGTTACACTGTTGGTAGTCAGTGTTACCCAAGAGCAGCAGTACTTGGTCACAACTTAAGGCCATCTAGCTTGTCACCTCATTTCTAGCAGCAGTGAGTGTGGAAGAGCAGAACAAACAAAGACTGATGTTTTGCCCTTACTGCTTTGCTACCAGCCATCTGCAGCTTGGGGACTCCCCAAGTCAGAAAAGGATTCAGTGAATGTAGTTTTGTGGATGCATTTAATTTGAATTTATCTGATCTCTGTATGACCCTGTAGGAACATCTAGATAACAAAGTTATATATATTTTTTAGCTGTGAAGTGAGGCTGACTTTTCTCTCAAGATTGCTTCAAAGTCAGATATTAAAAAAAAAATAAAATTATGTCCTTTTACTCAATGCTTAGAGAGATTGCCAACGAATGTTTTTTGATGTCTGCATCCAGTTAAGTAGTTGCGTTGACATCACCTCATTTTTTTTTTTTTTTTTTTTTGTCACCTCAACTGAGATAAGCAACCTTCTTGTAGGTTTTGCAGCAGTGTTCTTTAAAAAGGAGTTCATAATTTGTCAGTCACGGCTGTGATATTTCTGCTCGACTATCTTCATTAAGATGCTACTATTTGTGATAGGTAGGTTCTGTGTAAGAGCTTACTGACATCTACTTTACTGAAAACATTTCAGCTTAGTCCGTGTTCTGGTGGTTCTCTACTTCAGGCCATGTTTTGGTACATTGCAGGGTGTTAAACTTCAGTGTCATGCATCTGATGAGATTGTCTGTTTGCCTTAATGTGCGAAGCTGCTGACAGCTGCTTTGTCTGTGCAGGTATCAGAGTGGCTAATAAGCTTCATTCACCAAAGCTCTGCTTTGGTTGGATCCTGAACTTGTCACTCTCAAGTGACAGAAGGAACCATCATTTGATCTTTACAGGATTTTTAAAGATCACTTTACATACATGCATGCAGTCCTCCACCCATCTGATCATCTGTATGAGTCAAACCTTTCTGTACAAGATGAGACGATATCCATCCTGTCTAGGGTGAAGTTCTGTATTTGGTTTAAGGAAAAACTTACTTTCTGCAAAAGAGTTGCAGGGAAGCAAAATTTAAATCTGCTTTCCTATCAACACTTGATACACACTTGATGCATATACCTTAGACATGCAGCGTAAAAAATCCTTGGAAAGACCTCAGTAATGCCTGTCTTCCCCTACTCTCATTAGTTTTCTTTTTTCCCATAAGGATTTAATTTTCCTGAGGAACAGGAAATTTCTGCATGTAAATAGCTGGCCTTTCACATCCAGAAACAAAGTCTAGACCATTCAGAATAGCCTCTGGCTTCACAAAAGTCTAACAACTTTATGGCAAAATAGCAAAATTTTGTGCAGTGGATGTTTAGCTGAAGAGGACTCAATGTAGAATAAAAGGTAATACTGGAGAAAATGTTTCTAGTTAGGGCCATGCCAAGTAATATGGATAAATGTTGCTCAAAGAAGGCTTCATTTTAATAAAGACTCTGGAAGTCAATAATACTAAGTTGAACATGAAGCAGGGTAATCAGGATAAGGTAAAAGTTTATTTTCCTTCTACATAAGTGTTTAAAGTTTGGATATGGTTACTGCTGACTCTTGGAAAACTTTTAAATTTACAGGTTAATGTTTATAAAATTTGTGAAATTACATGTATGTGTATTAACAGTGGAGTGTGATCTTTCTTTTTAAGCAAGTATCTTTCTTTAACTGTTGTCCTTATTTCTCTTTCAGATAATCCTAGGAGAGACTCTCTCTGTCCTTTATAATCACTTGCACTCAAATTCGTTTGTCAGAAATAACTACATAGCCACTATTTACAAAGCCATTGGGACCTTCATTTTTGGAGCAGCTGCTAGCCAGTCATTGACAGACATTGCCAAGTACTCCATAGGTAGACTGCGTCCTCACTTCCTCGCTGTGTGCCAGCCCGACTGGACACGGATCAATTGCAGTCTAGGCTACATCGAGAACTTCTCTTGTCAAGGAGACAAAGGAAAAATCAATGAAGGAAGGTGAGTCTGACTGACCTCTTATACTTGGTTGTAAGACCTGTTTCTTAACCTGGGCCTATGAGTTTGCTATCACTACTGCATCTTTTTTGTGCTTCTCCTAGAATCGATTTCTTGTAATGAATTTTAAACTTTGAGCCCTGTCAGGATGCTAGGATTTTATTCTAATTTCTGGAAACTTGTTTTATTAATGTATAGAAGAATGCATAAATTATTGTGTATTCTTTCCTTCTTTTTTACAAAATGTGGCTCATGTTCAGTTTTGATTTGCTTCTATTTATGTTCCTAAAATGCGTGCACATCTCAATTAAGAAAACTATTTGAAATCTGCCTTCAAAACTGGACCTGGAATAGCAAGGAAAACAGTTCAGATTTAGAATAAAAGCAGATAAAAACTGGATATTTCCATGTAAAAATATGGAGGACTGTTACGAGACTCATTCTACATAGGTTTCTGATTATTAAGCCTTTCATACCTTGAAATGTTTACTGCTGTTTCAATTGCAGTAAGATAACGAGGTAACAAAAATAGAGCATCTGACGCACTGAAATTTTGTCACTGTTATAAACAACCATGTTTGAAAACTATTGGAAATGTTAAAGTATGTTCAGAATGATTTCTGGCGTTGGAGTTGCTTGAGCTCCCTGAAATCTTAGCTTTAGAGAAGCTCTTTGCCATTCTTTTTCCTACAGAAGACCCAGATACCCTCTCAACTTTCTCTGTGTGTTATTTTTAAATACACGAGTGTAGATTTTCCTTGCTGTCATCTGTGCTCATTTGCTCTTCTAGCATTTGTTCCCCTATGGATATTCCAGTAGTGTGCATGGTATTCCTCAGCAGCCACAGGAAAAGGCTGTATGTTGATTTGGAGGAGGACCAGGTCCAGCTCCAGATCGTGCACAGCAACTGGTCAAAGGTGCCAGGAGCAGTTTGTATTTTGACTGGCTGTTGGTAGTAGAAGAGGAAGTCATGATGATAGGCAGAATGGCAGATAATCCTGTAACGAGCAGAACTGCATGCATGTAGTAAACAGACAAATTGGAGTTTGTACTTTGAGAGATTAAAGTAGAAGATTGTGCTTCATATGCAGCTTTTTTTTTTTGTATTACTAATGCCCATAGTTGTGCTTACAAGACTTACTTACTCTAAGCTGTTCTAGACACTGATTACTGGATGGACTTTCCTTGCCTGTAAGTAGCTCTGTAGAGTCAGGGTATCCACTAGGATGGTATAACTTTTATCTCTGCTCTGGGATATACATGAGGTACTTGTCAAGACTTGTAATAGTTGCTTCCTATATGACTGTCAACTTCATTTTGGAAAAAGGCAGAGTAAAGAAAGGAGGATTTCCATGAAATGTGGAAAAAAATAATTTCTAAACAGCATGTCTGTGAGACCTAAATATCACTGACGTTTCAAAGTTCTGATTTGTAGTAGAGCCACATTAATAATTGAAATGGAAGAGATGCTGCCTCCCCCAAGATAAGAAATTGTCTTTGTCTTGTCAGCAGCACAAATTTTAGTGTGGTGAGTTAACAGAAGTAATTGCCAGAAACTAACTCTTTAGAGTTTAAAAGAAGATAAAATGATAACTGATAACACAAGAAGAGGGAAATACACATTTTGTTGCATATTACATTGTCACAGGGGTAAGATGTCCTGATTTTTTTTTTTTTTTCCCCCCTTCAACTCAGTAAAACTGGTGTTTATTTTTATTATTCTACTACTGTATGAAAAGATACTTGTCTAAGTTTTCAGTGGATGAGTCTTTAAACAAAATTTCACATCTTCAGGTGCTTTGTGAAACATACTACATGGCTTTCAGCATGAAACTGTGGGGTCAAAATTCAGCTGGGGAGTAGGTGTGAGTCTTCAGTTGAACTTCTGCATGGGTATAAAAATGGTTCTTAAATGTAAAGAGAGAAAAAGAACTTATGTTGATTGTAATGACTAAAAAAAAAAATTACATTTTTCTGTTTGTCGGGGGTGCTGAAAAACAGAGTTAGTTGTCTCCAAACAAGGAGACAGATTTTTGCTGTATGAGACTAACATGGGGGAACAACAGCATATAGTGATCGCATCACTTTTGTCCTTCCTTGTGCAACTAGTACTTTGAAATCTCAGACTTCCATATTGGAAACAAGATTTGTCTGTCATCTCTTAACTGATGAGCTGTTAGGTTTGTCCCAGCTACTGTTCTGTTCCCTTGTTCTGCTGTCCCTGTTACTCCCTCAAAAAGCATGTGAGAGGGCTTTCCTTTTTGGTCAACACTTGCCTTCAAGAGATGATTCAGTCTGAGCTCCCATGTGGTGCCTCTGCTCTTGGCTGAGGCTTGTCCATGCACAAGAAACTGTAAACAAAAAGTAGGTTAGTGAGCAGTCAAAGAGGGGTAAATTAAAGTGAGCCATTGTCCTCTACAGGTGGATGTCATGGATGCAGTGACCCAGCAAATCATTCTGGGTTTCATGTGGAAACCAGGCCCTACACCTGAAAGGGTGGTTTCAATGGTCTTAGGTCATGTGCCTACATACATTAGAGTTAATAAGACACTAAGTGAAGGGAACTTGGTTGCATTGAGTTTTACAGCAAGTTGGAGGAAGTCAGTAGGCTCTCAAACTGTCACCCAGAGGTAATTTGTGGATCAGTTAGACAAAGCTATTAGCAGTAAATTTATTACTCTCTGCCCTCATTTGCATAACATAAATATGCAGGTAGAAATACCAAGAAAGAATGAAGGCAGGACAATCAGTGTTGCATACAAAATCACATGTTCTGAACTGAACCTATTATTCCTGTGTAGTAGCAGAACTTGAGGTGGTCTTTGAATATTTTTAGAGATTCATGCTGTTAGTTAAAAAGGCAAATCTAAGCTTTGGTTACAAATTCTTAATTCATAGAAGGAAAACAATGCTTTCAGTGTAAAAATCCCTTATGTGCTTCCAGTATACATACTGTACTTTTTTTTTTTTTTTTAACTCTTGTCCTTTCCCATTATTTTACACGTATGAAAAGTATGAAATAGTTTTGGTATGCAGCGTCCCTGAGTAGATAGAGCTCTTAGTCTGAAATAGAGTGAGATTATGTTAAAGAGGTGGGTGTTAAAATTGAAGTGAAACTGGAAGGTGAAAAGTTTGAAGTGGTTTCCTATTTTTGTTTTTTCATCAAGAATGAAGTAAGCTTGGAACTCCTGGTAGTGCTGGGATATGTAAGTTTTTTATAGACGGGTTAAAAACCCCACATTTGACTGAACTTCTAAAGAATAAAAGCAAGAAAACTACCTAGGTTTCTGTAAGCCTGTAAGTTATGGTTCGAGGCGGAGAGTGTTTTGGGCAAGCATTGCTGCATATTTTGTTCCAGTACTATTTTACACAAATCTAATGTTTGCAACTCTTTGCATATGTCTACTCTGTTACAAAATGGGGGCATGGGAGAAAGGCAATCATTAGTCTTTATTGTTTGTCAGTAACAACAATGTTAAAATACATACTAAAATACATATATGCTTTATCATGAATATAAACAGACTTATGCTTGGTTGTCTAAATTAGAGTGCCTGTGTGTTTTGCTTAGTCTCAGAAAGTTTAGCTTATCAAGCTCAGGTCAGAAAGTAAATTCTTGCTGATGTGAGTATTTTGTTTGCTCTGTATCATGCTGGAAACAGTCCTGTTCAGTTCTGAATAGCTTAGGTTCTCCTTGACAACTTTTATCGTGTCTTTGCACTTTCACTGCCTAGTGGTGGTTAAGCAAAGCAGGGGATCATGATCACATTTGTGTGCTTGGTAAATCTCATTCTTGTTTGTTGAAAGATGCATTTAAGAGCTGATATATATTGAAAGTATGTAGCGCTTTCAGAGCTCAAAAATATGTTTGGAAATCACTAGCTATATTAAAAATAGCTAAGTATTAGCATTAGAAACTGTGTACTTCTGTGTCTGTTTTTTTAAGACAACCCCTTTTTTTAGAAAGTCTTTGGAAGGTAATTTAAGCTAGACACAGAAGCTTGGTATAAACTACTTAGTGACAGTTTTCTGAGGGTGAAGGACTTACACAGAACCATATTCTCAAGCTTTTGTGAAGGTGTTGCTATGTTTGATGCCAACTAGTTTTGTGCAGAGCTTTGTAATGTTCCATTTAAGAAAATACTAAGAGTAGTAACTCAAAGGTGCTTAGCCTGTGAAGGTGATTTTTCTTTTGAGTATCAAAATTGTAAATTTCTCCTTAAAGCACATAACACAGTTGAGTAAGAAACATTTTAAAAACGTAGTTTCACTGGGCAGTAGGGTACAGAGCTTTATATCACATAGGTTCTTTACTGAGAGGCAGTGTCTTGTTTTAGTGTTTTAGAAAAGTAAGTCTGATATACAAGCAGAAGTTTTAGTGTCTATGAAAGGAGAGATCAAAGCCAAGGGGTCTTCATGTCAGTGGTGTGAGCACTTAGTATAGTACTTCAGGACTCCGAGATGGTAATGGGTAATGCCTTCTAACTGTATTGTTAGATGGTACTAACTATTGTTAGTGGCAATGTTAACTTCCTGCTCCCAACTAATTTTGGTAGTCAGGAGTTGCCAATTCTACCCTGATTGCCTTTGTGCAGACAAGGTTTGTAATCCCTATGTAGCAGCATCTGTAAACCAGGAGACATGCTTGACCAGGCCAGTCTGAATATGGAAAAGGTCAGTCTTAGCTCTGTCTGTAAACTTGGAGTGTGATCTTAAGCAAAAGAATGGGCATTTTTTATTCTCAAGGACAGTTAACATAGCTTAAATAAAAGTTCAGTTTGGTTTTCTTGAGGAGTTTGATGGCAACAGGTTTTTTTTTCTCAACAGTTTTGTAGACGTCTTTGTACAACCAAGTTAAAACACAACCCCCAAAGCCTCCCCAACAAAAAGCACCCCAAACTTTAAAAAAATCCTTGCAAACAACAATAAAGAACCTCCACAAACCAAGTTTCTGGTATTGAAGAGTTACATGTAATGGAATGAACATTTGAATGAGAGTCTCTTCATTCTGAAACAATGTAGCAGGTGCTATGTGCAGTTTACTGTATTTTTAGAATGTAATTTAGGACTTTTGTCACTTTCATATATATATAATCCCATGTTAAGAACTTGGCAGCACAAACAGCACATTAAAGCCTTGTGTTAAAGGTCAGCTATATTGAATTAGATACTATTTAAACTTATTTCATCCACAAAATATTAAGAGTCAATGTTGTATCATGGAATATGCAGTATTGTTTCCCAGTACCTGCTGAATGATTTCACAGAGACAATAATATAACTAGGGTGGAAATAAAGTCACTGCTGGTGCAAATGATGCCTCCCTAGAATTTCAAAACTTTAAAACATACTTCCTTAAATTTTCTGGTTTTAGAATCACTTCCTGCAGTAACGATATAGGGGAAAAAAAGTTCTGTAATATCAGTACAGAACAAGGAATGTGAAACACAACTCTTGCTAGTGCTGTGTTGAACCTGGAATCTTTAAAGGGCACATTTAGTGTTCCTGCTTCTTGTGCCAAGGCAGTCACAAAAGTTGGTGAAATGCAGATAGGCTGAGGACACTGGGGTTGTTCAACTTGGAGAAGAGAAGACTCCTGGAGGACCTTTATAACAGCTTTCCAACACCTGAAGGGAACCTACAGGAAGGCTGGAGAGGGCCTTTGCACAAGAGTGTCCAACAACAGGACAAGGGGAAACAATTTTAAACTGAAGGAGAGTAGGTTTAAACTAGAACTTAGGAAGTTCTTCAGTAGGAGGGTGTCAAGACTGTGGACTAGATTGCCCAGAGAGGTTGTGGATGCCCCTTCCCTGGAGGTGTTCAAGGCCAGGTAGGATGATGCCTTGAGCAACCTAGTCTAGTTGAGGTGTCCATGCCCATGGCAGGGAGGTTGGGTTAGATGATCTCTAGAGCCCCTTCCAATCTATCCCATTCTGTGGTTCAAAGCATTTGGATCAATGGATGTTGCTCACTGAACTGCATTCTTCAGCCTTGGGCGAGATTTGAACCCTGGCCTTCAGCATGTAATTGAGCTTCCTCCTTGTTGAGGTTGTCTAATGATTTTGTGTTTCCTTTTTATGCATCTCCAGGTGTACCTTTATGATGGTGACTTAAAAGGAAATGGGTCAACATGGAATCATAGGATCATATGGTTTAGTTTCTTGAACCCTTCAATTCAACAGCTTTTACACTGCTTATTTATTGAGCTCTCATTTAAGGTGCAGATTTGAAGGCATTCCAGTCTTTCCATCTCATAAAACGTCCATTATTGAGGTATTGTTGGCTTGTTTCTGTTCTTGTGACAGACATGAAAAAGACAAAAAGCCCCCATACAAAAATCTACTCCAAACTGGATTTGTAAATGCCAGATGTGTCCCTTTGTGACATAATATTATTGTCCTTTTGGACCGCAACTGGAAATTTGTGTTGCAATTCAAATCTAGGTAATTGCTGGGTCCAGCTTTTGTTATATCAAAAAAAAAAAAAAAAAAAATTTTGAAGTCTTCCTGAATGTAGTTCAAAACTTTCTTTCACATTTTTGAAACTGAATTATTGCCACTAATTCCATTATAAAGTGGTCTCAGTGTTGCAGGAGACAGTTCAGGTTTCTACTCCTTTAAGCAGAGGGGACAGTACTCATCAGAGGAAAAAAAATGCATATTGCAAACATATCACACCTTGGTTTTTTTCGTGCTCTCTAAATTGGGGAAAGCAGAGGGATAGAACACATGTAATAGCAATGTTCTATAACCTTTAGCTAAACCAAGCAACTGTTTCCATTCCAGGGATGTAAAGTGCTTAATTATCATGCTGCTACTATGAGATGTGGAACAGCTGCAGGTGGGAAGGCCTAAGTGTAACACGTTCTTCCTTGATAAACAGAATGCAAAGTTGCAAGTTGCAAGTAGAAAGTAGGGATTCAGATTTTTTTTTTTTTTTTTTTTCCAGAGAAGGATGTAACAATAGGTCTGACTAATCTTTTGACAGGTTAGCTCTTTAAACAAACAATTTTAGCTCTGATAGCAGGTTCCTAATTAGCAAATTAAGAGAGTGTGTGTGTGTGTGTGTGTATTATGCATGTGTATACATACTGTCTCTTGCATAACCTCTGTCTCTGAGCAGCTAGAAGGTGGTGCAGGTGATCTGCAAGTGAGTACTGACAGTGGGTGTAAGTGAAATGGTTGCCTTATTTCTCTTCTGTAGTGTATACTAAAAGGAATTTGCTGTTAAAACTCTTTGTAGCTGAAGCTTGAGTTCACTGTAAATCAGTTCTGAGAACATGCTTTAATTTTTTAGAGCTTTAGAATAAAATTGGAACTACATCATTTTTTATTAGTTCCCCAAATCCGTGTTCTCCCTTTGAATATAAAGGAGGAAGAATAGAGCTGTGATTTGGATGTTCAGAAGATGAACTGGATGCCAGCATGTTCATTTAGGCTGCTAATGTCCCTTTGTAGTCATGCTAAATTTGGTTGCAGTGTGCAGTAGTTGGCTGATTTATCCTATTGCTTTAATACTGGTTAAACTGATTCATATCGCTCCTAGTTGCATATGAGGAAAGTTTGTGAGAAGCACTTTCCCTGAAGTTAATTTTGAGTAGCTGAAGTTCTCTAGTTTCAGCCTGTCACTTTGTTCTGTTTGTGTTAACAGATAACATAGCTGTTAAGGTTTATATTTGTATTACTCATGTATAGATTCATATTACAACTTGGATGTCTAAAGGAAAAAACAGCTCCCTACTTGAGTTGATGTATTGCTCCCATGCTGACTTGCACTCAAAACAAGCTGTGTGTAGCCTGCCATTGCAAACTCAAAAGGTAGTCTTCAAAGAATTCTTTAGGAAATTGGAGCTGACTGTTTTGACCTTGATAACATTTCAACAAAATTGACAAGGTGGTGCCCTTTACCAGTCATTTGCCAGGAATTTTGTTTCAGCTTTGTTCAGAGCTCTTAGGCTGGTTGTACTCATGCATGCCTGTGAGTGCAGTTGTATCACTCGAGCAGTGCTCAGTAGCCAGGCACCCGTGCCAGGTGCCTGCTATGAGGCTAACCTGTGGAACTTCCTTCTGAACCTCAGCCAAACTTGAAACTCTTATGTTGTCTGTTCTGTGTACAAATTCAGAACTGTGTTCCAAAAAAAAACCCCAAAGCTGAGCATTACTTCATTAGGGTATGAAACATTACTTCCTTCCATTTTAATGAGTACTTTGGTTCTCCCGGTTTCATTAGATGGCCTTTGCATTTGGTTAGCTTTGGAATTTTAAAACCTAAGCCAAGAGACTAGACATCTGCTTCAAGTTAACTCATCTCTGTTAAACAATCATTCCTGTCTTTCCATCTCCTTCCCCCCCCCACCTTCCTGTTTCTATGATGAAGCATTATTTTGCATTAAAATAACTTGGCTTGTATGAAATGTTCCATTATTTGTTTTGAAATTTTTTAAAGCTTTGTCAAAAATCAAACTGCACTTACGCATTCAAGCATAACTACATGGATTGCTTATCTAATCTGGCAGTTTCTAAGAGCCATCTTAAATCATAAGTTTCTCTAAAGCTGCTACAGACTTCACGTGTTTGCTAGAGGCATCCTGGTATGCTGCGTATACCATTTGGATTCCTTCTGTTCCAGAGCTTTTAGCCTGTAAAGTGCTTTACAGTACTGAAACCTACACATTCAGGGGATAATTTAGTAGTTTCTGCTTCCAAAAAGATATATGCAAAAAAATTGCAAGGAGCTTGGATACCAGAGCAGTTGAAAGGGTTGAATAGAAGGTCACATATGTATACTATTATTCAGATGTGCAACTTTTTCCTTAAAATGCTGCTTCTCACTCTTCTGTCATTACTCTTATTCAAGATGTAATGTGGCTCATTTGGGAACACTTCCAGTCCTAACAAAATTATTCACCACTACTGAGAATTAGATCTTACTCAGGCCACCTCCACTTAATTTTATGTGTAAGGAAAAAGCTGAAGTAAGGCCATGAATAAGAGTCTTTACATATTTAAACTTAAGAAACTTCTGAGTGCAGTGAATGATGAAATGAGGCTGTCTGTACTTGACCTAGAAGCAAAAAGAGCTGCCTTTGCAATAGGATAAATAACTGGCAGCAGGAAGAATCAAATTCTGGAAGGTGAGCATGCTGTATATAACCAATTGAGATGCAGTTCTGCAACCTGGATCAGATTTCTGATCTTGCATCTCCTTTGTCCTAATGTGAGTTGGCCCTTCTCAGTGGTGATGGATAGCATTTATTTGCATAATTAAAAATGAAACTCTTTATGCTGTAATAGTTTTCAGAAAAAGCTGTGCTTGCAGTCTGTCTCCTGTTCCAGTAGCTTATCATGCGTATGTTCATTCAAAATCAAGATCTGTAACTTGTGTTCAGCACACCCTGAAAAATATTTGGAACCTAGCTATGGCTAGTCAAGCAAGTAGATCCATCTTCTCATTTGTGGCAGAATATCACTGATTTGCTAAGTGTGTCCAGGTCAATAAAAAGGAAGAGTCACTAGATAAAACTTTGGACATGTGTGTAACTGTATTGCTCAAACAGTAATGTAGGAACTGAAATCCCCTTAATACTGACAGTTTCAAGTCAGTGTCTTACACAATTCTCTAAACATATTTGAGTGAGCAGTAAATCCACTGAGCTCTACTATAGGCAGTGGCTGATTGTTGGAAACATCAGGATAACTGAATTGAAAATATGCTGGCAGCATTTTCCTTTCTGCAAGTGTAAGACTTGGTACTTATGTGTGTGTTTATCTACTACCAGAGAAGGAAGAAAGGAGAAATTTGGAATAGTTTCTCTTGCAAATAGACTTCTGAGTAGTTGGTGATATTGATAAATAAATGAATTGGTTCTGCATTTACTTAGACTTTTTTTGTGATAATCACAGAAGTGCTTAATTTCAGAGTCTTCAAACCTTTCAGCGCTCACTGATCTTGAGAGTTGTACTCTTGCAGGTCCAGCACTTGTCAAAAGAGCAGGTGCTCTGAAAACACATTGATTGTTAAATGCAGAGAAAATTGACTTTAAAGAGTATGGTGTATATATAAGCTTAAGTGTAGGGCTAGCGCTTGATTAAACCGTCATCCTGGCACTGAAATTCTAGAAACACTTCCCTGACAAGTGTGTGGAGCTCTCTAGCTTACTTGACACAGATGTGCTGAGCTGCAGCTCTGTCTGGCACATATTCTATTGATCTGGAGGGGAATGAGTAACATGAATGTCAGTGGAAGCTTTGAGTCAGGCTTTGAGAATTCAGAGAACTTGAGAATGGAAAGGACTTGCTGGCTAATCCAGTGGGTGGTTTTATTTGCTTTGATGTGGGAGTGTGCGTAATGTTTTGCTGGGCCTCCTGTCTTTTTTTTCCAAGGGACCGTTCCATAATTCAATAGTTATATTGAGAAGATTCCCTTATCAAGCCTCTGCCAGGTTTATTGTGGCACCACAAGATATGCTTTCGTCTGATTTATCCCTTCCTGCTGTAATTTCTAACAGTTTAATTTCCCACCGTTTAATGCTCCAGTGTGCCATTTGTGTTTAGCTATTTCCTAGTCTTGTGTTATCACTAAGGCTATTTCTTTCCCTGTCAGACTCCTGTGCTTTGCTTAAATGTGTCTGCACATTCTGGTGTCCTTACAAAGGCATTATATGGAGACAAGACATCAAGCTTTTCTACAGACTTCCAGTGTTCAGTAATTCACTTGTGAAGTAATGCACCTTTATTGCCAAGCAGTACGTACTGCTTCAAACACAC